>NW_007726373.1:619885-622432 GCF_000696425.1 Galeopterus variegatus | reverse complement strand
GGTAACGGGATCGCAACCCTCGGTGTCACGCCTATACCGCGACCAGCAACGGGATCGCAACCCTCGGTGTCGCGCCCACACCGTGCTCAACCAGTGAGCAGACCAGTCTCTATATGGGATCCGAACCCTCGGCGGGAGCGCTGCCACACTCCCAAGCGCCACACTCTACTGAGTGCGTCACTGGGCCGGCCCCAAAGAAGTTTTGAATTAATGGAAAGTTAATTCTTTAAATTGATTTTATAATTGGAAATATATGTGAGTCCTACTAAGAATTTGGTATTTTACTGTTTTTTAGAGGGTCATGTACACCAAAATTATCTCTGTCTCAAGTGAGCTACAGTATAGGTATGGTCAAGATTTGCTTTCAGGAGCCAGTTTTGTATATAATTTAAACGCTAGTCCTATTTTTTACTGGATTAAAAGAAGAATGTAAAAGACCTAATTGTATAAGAGATCAAAACTTTTTATTAATACATTTTTTTCTTTTTTGGTGGCTGGCCAGTAAGGGGGTCCAAACCCTGACCTTGATGTTACCAGCACCATGCTCTTCCAAGTGAGCTAACTGGCCAGCTTTTTTTATTAATACTTTTATCATCTGAATATCTCTCAATAATTTGTTTCACTTTAGGTGAACTACAGAAAGCCATTGATTTGTTCACAGATGCCATCAAGCTGAATCCTCGCTTGGCCATTCTGTATGCCAAGAGAGCCAGGTGAGAACTCTAAACAGAAAACTATCTCCTGGTAAATGATTTCTGCTCATTTGTTTAAATAGGATTGCTTCGGTGGTGGTCACGAAGGTTTTATTATTTGAAATGAATACTTTATAATATCACACTTATTTTTTAGTGTCTTCATCAAATTACAGAAGCCAAATGCTGCCATCAGAGACTGTGACAGAGCCATTGAAATAAATCCTGACTCAGCTCAGCCTTACAAGTGGCGAGGGAAAGCACACAGGTAAATAATGGAATTTTGTTATTTCCAGAACTCTTTAAATTTAAATCTAATGTTTTAATATGTTTTGTTTAAAAAAAAAATTGCATAAGGGCTTAATTTCAAAATAAGCGTTCAGTATGAAGAATTAAGAGACTATATTAAGAAACATATAAGAAAATAGTTCCTTGTGACACCAAGGTCAGGGGTTTGGATCCCCATACTGGCTAGCTGCCAAAAGAAAAAAAAAATTCTTTTCACTTTCCATTCAAGGATATATCCACTGTTAATTTTTGACCACATATAGCCAAGTGTCAGGTAAGGATTTTTTTCTCAAAATTAATTTCTCTCTCTCTCTCTTTTTTTTTTTTAAAGATGACCGGTAAGGGGATCCTAACCCTTGACTTGGTGTTGTCAGCACCATGCTCACCCAGTGAGCTAACCGGCCATCCCTATATGGGATCCAAACCCGTGGCCTTGGTGTTATCAGCACCGCACTCTCCTGAGTGAGCCACAGGACGGCCCTCAAAATTAATTTCTCTCCCCCCCTCTTTTTTTTTTTTAAAGATGACCGGTAAGGGGATCCTAACCCTTGACTTGGTGTTGTCAGCACCATGCTCACCCAGTGAGCTAACCGGCCATCCCTATATGGGATCCAAACCCGTGGCCTTGGTGTTATCAGCACCGCACTCTCCTGAGTGAGCCACAGGACGGCCCTCAAAATTAATTTCAAGAAAAGAGAGAATGACCTTTTATTGGTGTCCTTAGAAATTGTCTCTTACTTTAAGACTTTCTATTTGTAACAACATATGTTTCAGTATATATTATAGAAGAAGGAGCACACTAGCCTGAAACTACTTCAGTCACTGCTAGGTTACCTGAAAAATCAGGAAAAGGGGAAAATAATGAGGTGTATTTAATCCTGGCGGCAAAATTTAATGTTACACAAATGAGTATTTGTGTCTTGTGAATGTCAGTAGACATTTTGTTCCCATTTTACATGAGTTGAAAAGGTGCTGCACCTCAAGTGTAGATGGAGATGAAGATGGATATGCTTGGGACAACTGTATTAGGTGACTCAAAGTAGCTCTAGTGATTTGTATGAAGACATGTGAAAGATAAAGGTAAAAAGTTGAAATAAAATGTATTAATGTTATGTGGGTATAGGAAAAACACACCTAAGATATTGATACTTTTGAAATCTCTTTAGTTATTGAGCATTTCTTTCCCTTCTGGTACAAGATAGCACGGGCTCATCTTGTATTTTGCTTGTCTCAGCCTTGAGATAAGTCATTTCTCCAAGGAACAATGGTTCATTTTAGTGGAAACTAAGGTTTGGCCACTAGGTATGTTTATTGCTTTTGATATATCATTACTGTTGTTTCAATGAACAGAGCTTAGAAAACATTTTTTTTTTTTTTCCCTTTTTTTTATTTTTCGTGACCGGCAACGGATCACAACCCTCAGTGTCGCGCCCGTACCGGACCGGGACCGGCAACGGGATCGCAACCCTCGGTGTTGCCCCCATACCGGACCGGGACCGGCAACGGGATCGCAACCCCCGGGGTTGCGCCCACACCCCGCTCCGCCAGGGAGCGGCCGGGCTGTATG
>NW_007726373.1:600617-619845 GCF_000696425.1 Galeopterus variegatus | reverse complement strand
GGGAGCGCCACCACACTTCCCAAGCGGCGCACTGTAGCAGTGCGCCACCGGGCCGGCCCCAGAAAACATTTTTAAAATTATGATTTTAAGTGAAAAACTCATGAAATTATGAGTTTATACTGATATTTTTAATTGAAATTTAACATTAAATGTTTTCCCTTTTTGTGTTTTTGACACTTCTCCTACAATATACATAAAGTTGTTTCAGAATTATAACACCTTAAAAACAATATACTCTCTAGGTAAAGGTTGAAGGTTTTTTTGGCAAGTTACTTGAGTTCATTTTTTCTGTGTAGTTTATGTTGTCTATGTGGTATACACTTATCCTCTTATTTCTGTTTGTATTCAAGTTTAGGGTTGGCTTTATTTCCGTCCTTTCTGATTTAATTTATTTTTTGAGTATGTAAAACATTTACATGTTGGAAGAGTCAAAACTGAGTTAAGAGATACTCTCATGTCCATTGCTATCCCCTCTATCCCATTCTTAACTACCCCACCCAACCTTTCTATTTATCCTTTCTCTTTTTTTAGTAAAGCATGCATATGGGGCGGTTGGTTAGCTCAGTTGGTTAGAGCACAGCCTTATAATACCAAGGTCACGGGTTCGGATCCCTGGACTAGCCAGCTGCCAAAAAACATAAATAAAGCATGCATACATGTACTGTTTCCCCCTTTATCTTACGTAGAAAGTAGCATGCTAAATATACATCGTGGTTTTGGTTTTGGGGGGGGGCAGCTGGCTGGCTGGTATGGGGAACCGAACCTCAAAGCTGTTCTCTAACCAGCTGAGCTTACTGGCCAACCATATACATCATGTTAATCCTTTTTTGACAAGTTGAAAGTAATGGGTCTACATACTTTTTAAAAATTTCCTGGCATCCCCAATTTAAAGGTTTTGTTTGTTTTGTGTGTTTCTTGTTTGGGTTTTTTTTTTTCCCCCCCCCAGTTTTGAAAAGTTTTTTAGGAGAAGAGCAGCTTTATAGTTCCCATAGAGGAAATCTAAACTCCTTTAAGTTTTGGGTTTTTTTTCCCCCAAAAGATGACCGGTAAGGGGATCCCAACCCTTGACTTGGTGCTATCAACACCACGCTCTCCCAAGTGAGCCAACTGGCCATCCCTCCAGAGGGATCCGAACCCGCGGCTCCGGGGCTAATCAGCACCACACTCTTCCAAGTGAGCCACGGGCTGGCCCTTACTTTAAGTTTTTATAGAGGTGACCAAACAGTGGAATTTAGTGATTAAATCGGTTGATGAAAGTTTATAGTTTATATTTAACTTAAACTTCTTTTATAACAGTCCTTTTTTATAAGGATGATAGCCACAGTACCACGTAGGTGAGTATGTATAAAAGCCTCCTAAAAATGAATCTAAATCTATTTCAGACTTCTGGGCCATTGGGAAGAAGCAGCCCATGATCTTGCCCTTGCCTGTAAACTGGATTATGATGAAGATGCTAGTGCAATGCTGAAAGAAGTTCAACCAAGGGTATGTTAAAGTAGTGAAAGGGAAAAGTCAATATAGTAATACTCCGTGGCTCTAGTACTTAGCCCCTGGCAGCCATAATTTACCTGAAAACCAAATGCAAAGAAACTAACGTTTGGAAGTTATAATCTGTAATCATCGAAGTTTGTGTTCGACTCTGAAAATCTTATTTGGTTTTCATGCTTTCATTTCTCATGCTTTATTGTTTCAACCTTTTAAAAATGATAATATTGAATCTAAAAGCTAGAACATTCTATATAAGATGATTTCTATCTAAAATTGTCAGTTAAAATAATTTTAATGTGTTTACAGGCTACATCCTTTAGCTTTGTGGGAGTTATACTACCAACAATTTAATCTCAAAGGTTTTTAAGATGGAAATTTTGTTAAATTTATTGTCTACCAGAGACTTCATTTGATTTTCTTTTTTCTTCTCATAACAGGGCTTCCTTCTTGTTGTGTGAGATACTCTAAATTCTACAACATAAGGTTCTTTATTGTGAACAAGCTATAAAGTAGCAATTGAATACAAATCTCATTTATTTTGTTTTCTCAAATAATAAATCTAAAGCATTTGGTACTGATTATAGTGAACAAGCTATAAAGTAGCAATTGAATACAAATCTCATTTATTTTGTTTTCTCAAATAATCTAAAGCATTTGGTACTGATTATGTACTAGTGCCTGGTTACACATATTTACGTATATTTTCTCTCTTAATTCTTATAGCAGTTAGATAAAACTAAACATTTTTCTCCCCTCTATTTTATGGATGAAGACACTTTATTAGGCTGTGGCAAATAAATACCTGGCGTGTGTGTTTCCAATTTCTGCCTTTCCATGGTACATATCATTAATGATAGTCTTCCCACTGAACTCAGCGGTAACTTCAGAATCCTTTACACTATACAGCAGGTAGACACTGTGAAACAATTTGAAACCTGTTTGTCATCCTTGAGTTTAGTTAATTGTTCGAGATTGTAGCGTTACTCTCTAACTTCAAATCCCAGACTCTTTCCTTTGCTTCACAATGTCTCACGCGATAGAGGTTGGTCTTGTTAAAGCCTGAGTTTGGGCTGGTAGGTTAGCACAATTGGTTAGAGCCCAGTGCTGATAACACCAAGGTTAAGTGTTCAGATCCTCATCCTAGCCAGCTGCCAGAAAAAAGAAAAACAAAAAACCTGAGCTTGTGTAAGGTCTTTTTCTATAAGGTAAATCTGTCATTTTTCCGAATGAAGTATTGAATATCTCTTCACAAAGTAAAGTAACTCTTAACAAAACTGTTTATTTGTGTTGAACTTACTCAACTTTTGGAACAGACTTATTTTTCTATGGCCCTTTTCTTCTAGGCCCAGAAAATTGCAGAACATCGGAGAAAGTATGAGCGAAAACGTGAAGAGCGAGAGATCAAAGAAAGAATAGAAAGGGTTAAGAAGGCTCGAGAAGAGCATGAGAGAGCCCAGAGGGTAAAGTTTCTATAGCTGCTAAGCCATGAAAGGAAAATATAGTAGATACAGCGTTTTTAGGATACCATTCTAATTGCTGCCTCCTTTATTTAATGCTGGCTACAGTCCTATAGGATAATGATACTATTTAAAAGGGGTCGTCTTCCCTTTCATTGTGTCTGATTTAGGGGGATAGTTTTAGTCTGAATTTTTAAGTGAGCTTTTATTTTATCAATTTATATTCTTGTTTGTGTTTTTTTTTAATTAGGAGTTTTTCCTGGTCAAGTAATCAAAACCTAGCAATATTGTTACTTGTTTTCTTAAGGATGCTTGTTCTGATTTGTTAAGTTTTATAATTCCTCCTGCTCCAACAGTAGCTTTATAGCCATTTAAAATTGATTTTAGCTGTTTTTTATTTTTAGTTACAAAGTCATACTATAGAAAATTTAGACAAAAAAAAAAAAGAAAATTTAGAGAAAAAGAAAAATTATAATTTCTCCACAGTATTGTTGTTGCCATTCTTAAGGTTTCTGCTTGTTAAGTTTCTGTATTGGTTTTCTGCATTGGTTCTATCAGTTTTCCCCTACTTATTTCCAACATTGTTGAATGAAAGGACAGAAAGATGTATTATAATTACATAAATTACATCCTAATTCTTTGCCATTTAATATTAAGTATATACCTGATTTTTAGGGATATGGTTTGTAATATTTAAAAGTAATTTCTACATTTATATATCTTCTTGATGACTTTATAACTGGGTATGAGAGAAATTTGTGTATCTTTCCTTTCATTTTTTTTTTTATTTATTTATTTTTTTATTTATTTTTTTTAAAAGATGACCGGTAAGGGGATCTTAACCCTTGACTTGGTGTTGTCAGCACCACGCTCACCCAGTGAGCAAACCGGCCATCCCTATATGGGATCCGAACCCGTGGCCTTGGTGTTATCAGCACCGCACTCTCCCGAGTGAGCCACAGGCCGGCCCCCTTTCATTTTTTTTTTTTTTTTTTTTTTTTTTTTTTTTTATGACCGGTAAGGGGATCTTAACCCTTGACTTGGTGTTGTCAGCACCACGCTCACCCAGTGAGCAAACCGGCCATCCCTATATGGGATCCGAACCCTCAGGCAGGAGCGCCGCCGCGCTTCCCAAGCGGCGCACTACCCATTGCGCCACCGGGCCGGCCCTCATTTTTTTTTTTTTTTAAACAGCAAAAACAAATCGGTAAATCTCCATTTGTATTGTTGTGTTATGTAGGGAGAGTATGGAAAAGATGAATCTGGGAAACAAAAGTCATGGCAGTCTTGGTGATATAGCCAGGCCCTTTCATTTTGGAGGTTTTAGAAGCAGAATTTATAGTTTTCAAAGGCATGGGCATAGTAGGACTGTAAATTTCTTTTCCTGGTTTGTTTGTTGTTTTACAAAGTAAAAGTAAAACATTCTACTTGAAATCATTACCAAGAATAATACTTGTTGAGAATCCAGTTAGCAAAAAAATTTTTGAGGTGGGGATGGGGTATATCCTTTAGTCCAATATTGCTATTTGAAACTTGTCATTCTTGTATGTCCTCTACTAGCTTATTTTACAGTTTTTTCATGGATAGGAATGGACAGCTGACTCTTTTTCACCTACTATGTAATTTATTTACCTTTTGTATTAAAGGAGGAAGAAACCAGACGACAATCAGGAGCTCAGTATGGCTCTTTTCCAGGTATATTTAAAGAAAAATTAAAACTATTAGTATTATAAATCATAATTAATGTATATTCTGATTTGGGGGCGGAAAGGGAGAAATATTGATATTTATATGCTAAATATATTTATTACCATTAATCCCTGGAACCTTGAAGACAAATATTGGGGATAACCTGTTTGAAGAAAAAGCAAGAAAATACATTTATTTTTGTTTTGGCGACCTGCCGATATGGGGATCTGAACCCTTGAGCTTGGTGTTACCAGCACCGTGCTCTCCCAAGAAAATAAATTTAGGTCAAAGCTCACTTCTTGTTTAAAGTATGAATAATATTATTGTCAGGTACCTTTGTTTTAGAAAACAACCACTAATGTGGACTAGTACCAGAGATAATTTTCTATTATGTGCATTTTTATTTCCTAGATTTGACAAGTCTTGGGCCAGTAATTTTTTTATGAGTAGCAACTAGTTTTTTAAAGCCTTGGGGTCAGTAGGGTCAATAAGAGAAGCTAGAAGTTTTCAGGTTCCTTTAGATTTCTTTATCTGTGATTGTTAGTTATTTATGGCCATGTTTGAGTTTTCTTCTTTATTATGTCTTTATTTGTAGTGACCCTTGATCTGTAGAACACAAAAATATAACCCGTCTTTCCCTTTGTAATACCCTAGTATAGCATAATTGTGATTTCAGAATATTTCCAATGGACATAGGCTTATGGTGGTGAAAACAATCTGGGTTTATAGTCTAATAATATACTGGGAGAGTGAAATTTTTTTGCTCAGAACATTGTTTTCTGTAAAGAATAATCACCAGGAGTACTTGTAAAAAGACAGATTTCCAGTTTCACTTTCAGAGATTTTTATTCTGTTTGGGGTGGAAATAAAAAATCCACAGATTTTTGTAACTAACATTTTAGGTAGTTCTTGAAGGAGAATAGCTGCTCTAGATGAATATAGTCAAACAAAAACTAACTCGTATGAATTAATTTTAAATTAAAACAATAAGAAAAAATTAGAAGCTACGACTTGTGTTTAGTTTTATCCTGTTTAGACTACTTCGTGCTTAGTGGCACCCTTGTTCTTTGTACATGCACTTGTGTGTCTGTTATTTTTAATTGGACTATTCGGGATTATAGTTGGTGTCTATACAGTTCTTTCATTTATTCCTGCAGGTGGCTTTCCTGGGGGAATGCCTGGTAATTTTCCTGGAGGAATGCCTGGAATGGGTGGGGGCATGCCTGGAATGGCAGGAATGCCTGGGCTCAATGAAATTCTTAGTGATCCAGAGGTTCTTGCAGCCATGCAGGTAAGATTTGGAAGTACAAATTTGGACTTTATATCGTTAAGGCATTTCTTTCATAATTTTGTGTGGAGACAAGGATTACTCTCAGTCATTTTCTGTATATCTCAGTTACCAAATAACTATGCAGGTGTAACATTCCTTTTTTCAGAGCGTGTAACTTAAGCTTTTAAAAATTGGTTTATAGGAAATACCCAGTAATAGTTGGCAATTATATCCAGTTGTACTTTTCTTTGTTTCAAAATTGTATGTGCTTTTTTTCATTGTCTAGTTCAAGTTACATAACTGAGCTTGACTTTGAGGTGCACATGAATAATCTTTATACTTCAGGGACTTGTCTCAATCTCAGTCAACTTGGCCATGACAAAATTACAGGTCTAAATAAAAAGACAGAATTTAGGATAATAAACTTTTTGACCCAATATAGGACACTTTTTAAATACTAAAAAAAACCAAACCCTTTCTTTGCAGGATCCAGAAGTTATGGTGGCCTTCCAGGATGTGGCCCAGAACCCAGCAAATATGTCNGCGGCGCACTACCCAGTGCGCCACCGGGCCGGCCCTCATTTTTTTTTTTTTTTTAAACAGCAAAAACAAATCGGTAAATCTCCATTTGTATTGTTGTGTTATGTAGGGAGAGTATGGAAAAGATGAATCTGGGAAACAAAAGTCATGGCAGTCTTGGTGATATAGCCAGGCCCTTTCATTTTGGAGGTTTTAGAAGCAGAATTTATAGTTTTCAAAGGCATGGGCATAGTAGGACTGTAAATTTCTTTTCCTGGTTTGTTTGTTGTTTTACAAAGTAAAAGTAAAACATTCTACTTGAAATCATTACCAAGAATAATACTTGTTGAGAATCCAGTTAGCAAAAAAATTTTTGAGGTGGGGATGGGGTATATCCTTTAGTCCAATATTGCTATTTGAAACTTGTCATTCTTGTATGTCCTCTACTAGCTTATTTTACAGTTTTTTCATGGATAGGAATGGACAGCTGACTCTTTTTCACCTACTATGTAATTTATTTACCTTTTGTATTAAAGGAGGAAGAAACCAGACGACAATCAGGAGCTCAGTATGGCTCTTTTCCAGGTATATTTAAAGAAAAATTAAAACTATTAGTATTATAAATCATAATTAATGTATATTCTGATTTGGGGGCGGAAAGGGAGAAATATTGATATTTATATGCTAAATATATTTATTACCATTAATCCCTGGAACCTTGAAGAGTCTTTAGAATGTTAACCTCTAGGAAGTTTTATTCTCATTAAAAATTTTATGTTAGGGCCGGCCTGGTGGCGCACTGCTACAGTGTGCCGCTTGGGAAGCGCGGTGGCGCTCCCGCTGAGGGTTCGGATCCCACATACAGACCGGTTCCCGCTCGCTGGCTGAGCGAGGTGCGGGAGCAACACCGAGGGTTGTGATCCCGTTGCCGGTCCCGGTCTGGTACGGGCGCGACACTGAGGGTTGCGGTCCGTTGCCGGACACAAAAAAAGACAAAAAGGGAAAAAAAAAATTTTTTTTATGTTAGTAGAAATACAGTATGTTTTTTTCTCACAGTTTGAGTAGTATAGTTTTTATCAGCACTACACTCTCCCAAGTTAGCTAACTGGCCAGTCTGAGTAGTATAGTTTTTAAAAATAGCTAACATGTATTGGGTCCTGAGCACTGTATCTCATTAAAAGACTGTAAGTAAGAATAAATGATGATGCAAGTTTCTAAATTGCCATAATGGAATTTTGTTATACTCATGATGATACTAGTTAAAAGCACTGTATGGAATTATTAAGCATAAAAAAATGTTTTTGAGTCCAGTGTAAAAATAGCGTACATTGTTCTCTTTCTTGCAGATGTTAAGTGATGAGAAATTGCTAGTGAGGCCGTTCACTTTGAATGATAACAGAAGACTAACATTCAGATAGAGGTGAAAAAGGAACTCAGAGAATAATTATACTTTCTGAATGAGGCAGTGTGGAATTTATATAAAGACCAGAAGAGGACTGGCTGGTTAGCTCAGTTGGTTAGAGTGTGGCATTATAACACCAACTTCAAGGGTTACAGATCCCTGTACTGGCCAGAACATTAAAAAAAAAAAAAAAAACTGCCTGTAGCTTTTTGATGATAACTAGCTTTTTCCTAAGGAAGATTTATAGAAACCAGTTATGCTTATATGCACTGGCTAGTACTTAGTTACATGGTCTGAGACTAGGAAATGTAGCTTTTATTCTGAAATGTGCTCAGCAACTTTAAAAAAATAAAAAGAACAAATATTGGGGATAACCTGTTTGAAGAAAAAGCAAGAAAATACATTTATTTTTGTTTTGGCGACCTGCCGATATGGGGATCTGAACCCTTGAGCTTGGTGTTACCAGCACCGTGCTCTCCCAAGAAAATAAATTTAGGTCAAAGCTCACTTCTTGTTTAAAGTATGAATAATATTATTGTCAGGTACCTTTGTTTTAGAAAACAACCACTAATGTGGACTAGTACCAGAGATAATTTTCTATTATGTGCATTTTTATTTCCTAGATTTGACAAGTCTTGGGCCAGTAATTTTTTTATGAGTAGCAACTAGTTTTTTAAAGCCTTGGGGTCAGTAGGGTCAATAAGAGAAGCTAGAAGTTTTCAGGTTCCTTTAGATTTCTTTATCTGTGATTGTTAGTTATTTATGGCCATGTTTGAGTTTTCTTCTTTATTATGTCTTTATTTGTAGTGACCCTTGATCTGTAGAACACAAAAATATAACCCGTCTTTCCCTTTGTAATACCCCAGTATAGCATAATTGTGATTTCAGAATATTTCCAATGGACATAGGCTTATGGTGGTGAAAACAATCTGGGTTTATAGTCTAATAATATACTGGGAGAGTGAAATTTTTTTGCTCAGAACATTGTTTTCTGTAAAGAATAATCACCAGGAGTACTTGTAAAAAGACAGATTTCCAGTTTCACTTTCAGAGATTTTTATTCTGTTTGGGGTGGAAATAAAAAATCCACAGATTTTTGTAACTAACATTTTAGGTAGTTCTTGAAGGAGAATAGCTGCTCTAGATGAATATAGTCAAACAAAAACTAACTCGTATGAATTAATTTTAAATTAAAACAATAAGAAAAAATTAGAAGCTACGACTTGTGTTTAGTTTTATCCTGTTTAGACTACTTCGTGCTTAGTGGCACCCTTGTTCTTTGTACATGCACTTGTGTGTCTGTTATTTTTAATTGGACTATTCGGGATTATAGTTGGTGTCTATACAGTTCTTTCATTTATTCCTGCAGGTGGCTTTCCTGGGGGAATGCCTGGTAATTTTCCTGGAGGAATGCCTGGAATGGGTGGGGGCATGCCTGGAATGGCAGGAATGCCTGGGCTCAATGAAATTCTTAGTGATCCAGAGGTTCTTGCAGCCATGCAGGTAAGATTTGGAAGTACAAATTTGGACTTTATATCGTTAAGGCATTTCTTTCATAATTTTGTGTGGAGACAAGGATTACTCTCAGTCATTTTCTGTATATCTCAGTTACCAAATAACTATGCAGGTGTAACATTCCTTTTTTCAGAGCGTGTAACTTAAGCTTTTAAAAATTGGTTTATAGGAAATACCCAGTAATAGTTGGCAATTATATCCAGTTGTACTTTTCTTTGTTTCAAAATTGTATGTGCTTTTTTTCATTGTCTAGTTCAAGTTACATAACTGAGCTTGACTTTGAGGTGCACATGAATAATCTTTATACTTCAGGGACTTGTCTCAATCTCAGTCAACTTGGCCATGACAAAATTACAGGTCTAAATAAAAAGACAGAATTTAGGATAATAAACTTTTTGACCCAATATAGGACACTTTTTAAATACTAAAAAAAACCAAACCCTTTCTTTGCAGGATCCAGAAGTTATGGTGGCCTTCCAGGATGTGGCCCAGAACCCAGCAAATATGTCAAAATATCAGAGCAACCCAAAGGTTATGAATCTCATCAGTAAATTGTCAGCCAAATTTGGAGGTCAAGCATAATGCCCTTCTGACAAATAAAGCCCTTGATGAAGGAAAAGCAACCTAGATCACCTAATGGATGTCGCAATAATCCAAACCAGTGTACCTCTGACCTTCTCATCAAGAGAGCTGGGGTGCTTTGAAGATAATCCCTACCCCTCTGCCGCAAATGCAGCTTCAAGCATTTTACAGTGGTTTGCCATTAGGGTATTCATTCAGATAATGTTTTCCTTCTAGGAATTACAAACTTTAAACACTTTTTAAACCTAAAAATATTTAAAACAAAGGGGTGTTGTGTTAATTTCTACATTTTTCTTCACTAATCTCTTTGGGTTTTTTCCTTTGAATTATTGGGCAAGGAAGGTACTTAAGTATGGAAGATTTATTACTCTAGTTTGAGTGAAATAAAGTTTTATTAGTGGGAGGCAAATATAAATCATTTAAATAGGTAAAGTTTGAGTTGGATATATGGTTACTGAAGCATTTTGATTTGTCTTTTTAAATGCTTTATTTTTTAAAAATATGATTTATTTCGATAAAATTATAGGGACCACCAGTATTTCAGTAGAACCTGGGTAGGGACTGGAAGTACTTGGCAGGATAGCAGCAATCTTACTGTGTTTTATATAACATGCACCCTTGTGCAGGTTGCATTTAAATCTTACACTGTGGTGAAGGGATGATTTTTTGTAATGCTGCAGTAGAGTTGGATTACTTAGGTCTGTTCTTGTCCAGTATATTAAATAAATGTTTCATATTATTTCCACAGAGGGGAAATAAGAGAGTACTTTTTTTTTTCCTATGTTTAAAATTACCTTTCCTGATAAAAAAAGAAAAGTGCCCAACTCTGTGTCTGCCTTCTGCTTGTACCATTTTCCCCCTTAAATCTTCTTGGGCTAAAAATACTCTTTTCACTAGCATCATCACTGCTGTCATCCCCAGCATAATTGTGCAAGCATATTTAATACTGGGCTTAATTTAATATGTAATATATATGGTGACTGTCGGGTAATACCCATAAACAGCTATAGTTTCTTACTTGGCCGTGAGATGGCTTATTTAAGTATTAGACTTCCACCTTGGCAAAATCTTGTTATATCAAAAGGCATTGGAAGGGCGGATTCCCTTTGGTGTTTGGTTTTCTACTTAGGAAATACCTATTTTAGTTAATCTTGTAATATTCAACTCTGTAGTTTGGAGAGAATACGGTTTGAATTAATTGATATACATAGAGAAGAACCTAACTTCTTGATCCAGCATGGATTATAAAATAGATGAGATCCATGGTCATTTGTTGTGGAGTTGTTGGCACTATGAAAGATACATTATCCTCCTATTTAGCTCTTCCTTAAATACTACACCTATACCCCCATCTCAGTTTTCTCTCCCTTCCTCCCATCCAAAGATAAAGAAAATGATAAATGTTCTGTTGTGCATTTAATTCTTATTTTAAATAAGAATAAGCATAGGCATTGTACCTAAAATTGCTAGGTTTCTTCCTGTCTTTAAAGTGCTAGTGCTTGAAAGCAATTCAAGGGATGAGACCCTTTCTCTACTTTGCTTATTTGAAGAATCAGTTGTAGGAGCAGTGAAATAAATTCCATGGAGTATATTTCTGAAATAGCACATTTCTGAAGTCATAAGTTTATTCAGGTTCTAACCCTTTGTTGTACACAAGCAGAGACAGAAATATATCTATTACCTAAATGAGAAAAAGCTGTATGCTATTGGGGCATGCTTCTAAAATCCTTTAAAAACACTCACCATATAAACGTGCACTTGAGCTTGCCACTGTTTTTTGTTAATGTGTGTTCTCCTTTCTCAAAATTTCCAAAGTGTGCTGTGCTTGACTCAAGAAGAACAGTTTTTTCTGGATTTCTTATTTGATTTACTTAACTATACATTACCTACCTATATTCTAACATTTTCAAATATTACCATAAATTGGTGAAAGTAAAATTACTCTTACGAAAACGTGTCCTGTGCTTTTAAAGTTCTACAAATACAAAATACATTCTTCATTTTCATAGAAACTCGATCACTTCTGAACCAGAAATGTTCTTTTCTTAAGCTAATGATGTTATAAGAAGGAAAATATTTTTTTCCTCAAAAATATATAGTTATTGGATATTTCTAGCTACTTTAAAAATAAGTTATGGTTTCAAACTGGATATCAGTTCTTCCCCCATTCCCCCTTTCAGATGTGCTCTATTTCTTTTATGTCTTTAGTGCTCATCTTAAGTTATTTATTAGGCATAGTAGGCTACAGATTATTAAGTGCTGTTAACAAGGACCTCTAAAACTAACCTAAGTAAAACAGGGGTTTTACCTTTCTTTGATGGAGCTGTCCAGAGGTAAGCATTTCTGCCATACTCAGAAGGTAGCTTTCATTTCCGGGTTCAAAGGTGCTTGCTCTGGTGCTCATCTTCCAATCTAAGGAGATAAGGAAGGATGTCAGGGAAACATGCTGAGATACTGAAGCTAGCATTTGGAATTAACATTTTATTCTGATTGTATCCCATTGGTCAGTTTTTTGTGTGTTGAGGCTGTGTTTAGCTGCAAGCACAGATGGAAAATATATATTCCATAGCTGGCGGTAATGTGCCTAACAAGAATTACAGAAGAAACAGAAAAAGCTTGGGGTGACAACCAGCAGTTTTCCACACTGGTAAATACTGGCTTAGTGGGATAAAGGAGAAACAATTTCCATGTTAGAGATTTGCTGTTATCTAAAATTAATGCAACTGAGTAGCACATATGTGTATATCAGGTAAGTAGTACTTAATTCTGTGCTAGGCACTGTTGTGACAATGATGGTCAATGATTCTTGCAGAAGTGTTACTTAAAGAAATTGAAAACAACTAAAATGTACATTTGAATGGGATTGGTTAAGGAATATCACACGTCATTGCCTGTGCCAATGTGTACATTCAATTGGGATTCTCCAAATAGGGACGTAGCATAATCAAAGTGCTTAGTTCACTCATGACAGGCTCAAAATAAGGATGGGGAAAAAGTAAAAAACCTATGGTAGGGCCGGCCCGGTGGTGCACTGCTACAGTGCGCCGCTTGGGAGTGTGGCGGCGCTCCCGCCGAGGGTTCGGATCCCACATACAGACCAGTCGCTCACTGGCTGAGCGAGGTGCGGGTGCAACACTGAGGGTTGTGATCCCGTAGCTGGTCCCGGTCCAGTACGAGCGCAACACTGAGGGTTGCGATCCGTTGCCGGTCACGAAAAAAGACAAAAAGGAAAAAAAAAAAAAAACCTATGGTACAGTATTTCTAAAAAGTTAAAATATGTGCCAATATTTACAACAAATGTAGTGTACTTAATAGAGCTCACACAGTTTGGGGAGGAAAATACTCCAAAGTAAATAGGCAATAATTAACAATAGCTATTGAGCTTTAAAAAGCAAATTTAACGTGAGTGGCCTGACAAGTTGGCAAAAGTTTAAAATTCCAGCAATTATTCAGTGAGACCTTTTATATAGTGCTGGTGGAAGCGTAAATTTAGGATTTTGTTTAAAGTTTACCATTAAACTATTAAAATTTTGACATTCCGTGAAATTCTAATTTTAAACTTATGGTTAAGTATTAGGCAGAGCCAGAGAAGGAAGAAGGTAAGTAGGATTAATATAAATGTGCATGTAGTTCACTCACCCAGATGACTAGGATATTTTCTGGTTGCAGTGTAAGTAACTTGATGATAGGTCAGTGTAGAAGCAACATACATGAAATGGCATTACCTAGGTTTCTCGAACTCTGTACTGATGGCATGGGTGTATACAGAATGGCCCCCAAATTTTTATATAGTGTCAAGGAATTTAATGCATACATAGTTAAGAGAACCCTCTTTAAGGAAAAGAATAATTATATGAGTACTAAATTAGACATAAAAGTGAATATTTGGGATCAGAAGGGAAGTAGAAAATTACAGTTTTAAAAGTCAGAAATAAGCGTCAGAGATTGTTCCATTTAATAACTGATGTAGCTTTGTAATTTCTGTATTTTTCATTGCACCGTGTCAATTTTTTAGTGTTTTCAGTAGAATAGGAAGATAATTCAATCTTTAAATAGTTGAACAAAATGCTTTTTCGGGGGCAGCTGCCTGGTACAGGGATCAAACCCTGGACCTTGGTGTTAGCAGCATCATGCTCTAACCAACTGAGCTAACTGACAAGCCCCAAAATGCTTTTTGATGGCTGAGTTGCCAAAAAAAAAAACCCCAAAAGTGTAAGGTGTGTTTGTAATTCTTTATGCTGTATAATCTGGTACATTCTTCACAAAGAGTTTCCAGTTTGATTAGGAATCAACGAGAACTGAGTCCTCTACTTAAATTTTACAACCAACCAGTTTCTGTCTACATCCCAGCACCAGAATTGTGACTTTATTTGAATTTTGGTCTTGTAACTTCTTGTCATGACCACATGGAATGATGGAAGTATTTCTGGAAGCCATTTCCGCAACAGGACATCCAGCAGTAATCGTATAAAAACATATCACGAAAGCCAACTTCTGTGTTCCCAGCTCAACTTTTACTTTAGCTTGTAGTTAGTCGAGGCATTACCACCCGAAATGAAGGGGAGTTTAAGTAGGAAGAGTTATTAACTAAGGGTGGTTAAATATGCAAATTTTGTGAAAGCATGACTACCTTAGGCGTTGTGAGGGCCCTCTACTGGGGGTTAAATAAGGTTATCGGCATAAAGTACCGAGCCAGGCATGTCGTAAGCACTCAAGAATTATCACCGAGGTTATGAAAACAGTAAATATGCTGGTACTGAGCTGCTGGTGTAGAGGTGGGTGACAGTGGTGTCCCAGTGAAGAAGTGGAGTCCTGGAGGAACATCCTGAAACAGCGTGTCTTGAAATATGACTCACGTTAAAGGTTGACTGGTTTCTTTCGTTTTCTGTAGTCTGGTAAATTCATTTTGCAATGTGGAAAAGTTTTTCTTCAACATTTTACAAAGTATGTGAATTAGCTTTTGTACTCCTCACAGCAAGTGCGGTTGTCGGTATTAGCAATGTGATTTCACAAAGGAAGAAACCAAATAGGTTAAATGACCACAGTTGCCAACTAATATGAGGCTCCCCCTTGCACCAGATCCTTTTGGTCTGACGCTCAAGTTCTCTTCCCACCGCATCCCACGGTTTTCCAGAATGGAAAACCTCGCCCAATCAACATTTGTTGCCTCTCGGCTAAAATGTCACTTTCGAAATAGAAAAGATGACTTTAGGTCCCAGAGAAACACGAGATTGGGGCTGCGAGAGAACTCCCCTCAGACTGAGAGCCGTGGCACCCACGTTAGCTGTGCGACCGCTCGGCACCCTGGGGCCAGGCTCCTGCGAGCCCCGCGCCACGCTTCCCCGCCCTATGCGCGCCCGGGGCCAATCAGTGCTCAAGGGTGTTCCCGAGCTCCCTCCCCGCCTCGGCAGCGGCTCTCACGGGCGACAGAGGGCGCCCTGCGACCCGGAAGTGGTTGTTCCGGAGGAGGTGGGCGGGCTTGAGGGGGTGGGGCTTGGGCTCCGGCGCTCCTTTCCTAGGTCCGCGGTCGGAGGCATCTCTGGGGAAAGTGCGGCGGTGTCTGCGGGGAGCTGCAGCAATGGCCTCTGTGTTGTCCTACGAAAGTCTGGTCCACGCCGTGGCTGGAGCTGTGGTGAGGGGGGTCTTCGCGCCCGGGCCACAGCGGGGTGTGGGGCTTCTCGGGCCAGTCCCTCGATGTGGCTGGGGGATGGGCATGAGAAGGAGATCGTGTGGGTTGGGGCTCTCCTGTCATTACTGTGGGCCTTAGGCGGAAAGTTACTGTAAGAATTTGGGGTGAGGGCCCACACTAAGCCCCCGCCCCTGGCCACCGCTCTGGTCTTCTGGAGACGATGGGCTATAGACAGCGATGGTCACGCGTGCCCGCAGGGAGTCGGGAAGGTGATGGCTGTTTGCTTTGCCTGCTGAAGTTTAAGGTCGGTTATACCCCTACCCCGCCCCCACAGCACGCACAAACTGGAACGGAGGTGTGCAGCTTCTTTGCCTGATCATATGCTTAATTACAGCTTATCTTTGCACACTTGCCACAGGCAAGTGGCAGTACCTAGTAGGATATCTCTGGCCAGCATTGGAAGGAGAAAATAGGTCTTTTTTTTTTTTTTTTTTTTTAAATCAACATCAGAGTTGCTGTCTACCGCACGTATGGTTTACTATGAGGTATGCTCTTGATTCTTGGGCTTCTGGATGTCTGGGTTTCATTTGACACCCCTCCCTTTTCTTGAAACCTTCCACTCTTGGCTTTGATAACTTTCCTCTTCTGGTTCTTTTATCTCTCTGACTGCCCTTTCTCATATCCTTCACTAGCTGTCAACACGCACCTTTAGCTGTTAAGATCACTGTAACTTCAGAGGAACATCACTGAATTCTCTCCTTTTGCCCCCCCCCCCAAAAAAAAATAAAAAAATATAAAACCTTCACTGAGCGCTCATGTTCTGTGTAGACTAATCTGGGTTGAATCCCAACTCCATCATTTATTAGCTAGGTGGCCTGTAAACCTCACTTTCCTAATCTGTAAAGTGGAGGAAATGATCCCTGCCTCACAGAGTTGTTTTGAGAATAGGTGACACAGTATTTCATAAAAGTGCCTGATTCAGGAGGCCTAGTTCATTCAGTTCAACCGGAAGAGCCTTTCAGCCAGTATAAAGGCACTGAGATGGAAGCTTGCTTGACATGCTTAAGGATGGGCATGGAGGTCTGTGTGTCTACAGTGGAGGCAAGTAGGTTTCAGAGTACCAAACTGTGTGAGACTTTTAATTCTGAGTGGGAAAGAGAGCTAGCTGTTGAACCTGCTGATTTTATTTTTTTTTCTTTTTGGCAGCCGGCCAGTACAGAGATCCAAACCTTGATCTTGGTGTTATAACACCATGCTCTAGCCACCTGAGCTAACTGGCCATCCCCTGTTAGGTTTTAAACATGATCACCCTGGCTGCTCTGTTGAGAGTAGAGTGTAAAGGAGCAAGGGACACTTGTAGGGCAAGAAACGATGGTGGCTTGGACCAAGGTAGTAGCAGTGGAGGTGGTGAGAAATGATCATTAACCTGGAATATATTTGTAAGATAGAACCACCAGGGTTTGATGGTGGGTTGGATGTGAGGTGTAACAGAGTGAGGGTTGGTTGACTCCAGGAGTTTTTGGCTTGAGCAATTGGAGGGAAGGTGTTTCTGCTTACTAAGATGGCAAAGGCTGTGAAGGAGCAGGTTTGAGGGAAGAGATGAATTTGGTTTTGGACTAGTTAAGTGTGAAATGCCTGAGAGTAGTCATGAAACTAGATGAGCTCACCAAGGAAGTGAGTGTGGACTGACAGAAAATCTCAGTGACTGACCCTTGGAACAGGCCAACATTAAGAGGGTAAGAGGTTGAGGAAATAAGATCACACCAGCAAAGGAGACGAAGGAAGAACAAGTACCAGAAAACTAAGAGTGTCGTGTTCTGAAAGGCACATGAAGTGTTTCAGGGAGAAAGGTATAGACCAACTGGGTCAGATGCTATTGATGGTTAAAGTAAGGTGAGTACTGAGAATTAATCATTGGCTTATCAACATGATAAATCCATTGGTTAATTGAAAAGACCAATTTTGGTGGAGTAGTACGGTGAATAGTTAGAGTGCATCTAAGAGAGAATGGGAAGATGGAAAATGTTTGTTTTCTTTTTCTTCTCTCAATAAATGCCATTCATTCAACACTTTTATTGAGTGCATTCCATGTGCCATGCACCATTCTAGGTGCAAGGAATATAGTCGAGAACAGTGTCTTTTTCTTCATGAAGTATGCATTCCAGTGGGGGAGTCAGACAATAAATGAGTAAACAAAAAATAAATAAGTTTAGATAGTGTTAAGTGCTGTAAAAGAAATAAAATAGGGGTTCACAAACTTTTTTTTGTAAGGGGGCAGTTGGAAAATATTTTAGATGTTGTGTATGGTCTCTGTCACAGCTACTCAACACTATCATGGTAGAATGAAATCAGCCAGAGCCATGTTCCAATAAAATGCTGTTTACAAAAATAGGCAGTGAATTGGATTTGTCCCATGGGCCATAGTTTTCTGAACCCTTCTATAGAGAATGACTGGAAATAGAGGTAATATATCTCTCTTTAATCTACAAAGATACTTCTTTTTCTCTCCTTGTTGCCTATTTTTCTCTAGTTAAAGTTCCACTTGAAATTATGTACTCTGAATTTGCTGGGGTTTTCTACTCCCATAAGCTGTATTAGGTTATCTAATATGTATGCTTTCGTACATATAATTTTTTTCTCTTGCTTCCTCTCATGGCAGTACTGTTCCTAGCACATATCTGAGTGGGAAGTTGCTATGTGTTTTGTTATTCTTTAGAACTATTACACTGAAGAGGAGCGTGCTAGTTCAGCTCTTTTTACAAACCTTTGTATTAAGGTTAAACCATACAACATGGGCCCTATACCAAAGGAAAAAATTTACCACAAAAATGTAACTACAGTTGATGAGAAAAATAGCATTGCTTTTAATGGTAATGTCGTGATGGCTAATGTTTAATTAAATCTCCTAAGCATACTGTTCAGGCAAAGCTTAGAGATGGTCATGGAGAGTCACGTTAGCATACTGGTTAAGAGCACTTGAGTGCCTGTGTGAGTCAAGCAGTCTGTCTTAGAATCCTGGCTGCGCTTCTTACTAGCTATGTGACTTTGGTATAAACTCTAAGGCTGCCCGAAATAGTTGCTTCTCCCCAAATGGTTGTTGGATCGTTGTTTAAGATGATAATTTACAGCCTTTTTGAATTGATATTTCATGCCTGCTTATTCACTTTGAAGTTCTACAGTCTCTCACATCAACTATAGTGTTATGCACATATACACATATATGTATATGTGTGGTAACACATATGGTGTTACGCATAACATACACACATTCTATTTTTTATTGAAACGTAATTGATTATACATATCTGTGGGGTACAGCACTGAATATTCATACTTGTGTGCAATATGTAAATATCAGAATAATTACTATATTCATCATTACACATTGTAATTGTTTTTTGTGGCCCTTTACCAGTTTCTCACTAACCCCCCTACCCCCTTTCCCACCTCTGGTGGTCTCAGTTCTGTTCTATTGAAAGTTCATGGGCCGGCCCGGTGGCGCACTGCTACAGTGCGCCACTTGGGAGCGCGGCAGCGCTCCCGCTGAGGGTTCGGATCCCACATACAGACCGGCCGCTCACTGGCTGAGCAAGGTGTGGGAGCAACACCGAGGGTTGCGATCCCGTTGCCAGTCACGAAAAAAGACAAAAAGGAAAAAAAAAAAAAAAGAAAGTTCG
>NW_007726373.1:588363-599664 GCF_000696425.1 Galeopterus variegatus | reverse complement strand
GGGCGCGACACTGAGGGTTGCGATCCGTTGCCAGTCACGAAAAAAGACAAAAAGGAAAAAAAAAAAAAAAGAAAGTTCAGTGAATTATTGTGATTGTTTTATCCTTCTGTCTTCCTTTATTTATATGTTTATTTATTTTTAGCTCCCACTTATGAGTGAGGACATGTGTTTTTTCTCTCTCTGCGCCTGATTTATTTCACTTAATTTTTTCTAAGTTCATCCATGTTGCTGTGAATGGCAGACTTTCATTATTTTTTATGGCCAAGTAGTATTCCATTGTGTACATATACCACATTTTCTTTATCTAGTCTTCCGTCGATGCACATTTAGGTGGGTTCCAACTCTTGGCTACTATAAATAGAGCTGCGATAAACATGGGAGTGCATCTCCCTTTGACATGATGATTTTCATTCCTTTGGATATATAGCCAGAAGTGGGGGATTGCTGGATTGTATGGCAGTTCTGTCTGTAGTTGTTTGAGGGACCTCCACACTGTTTTCCATAATGTTAGCACTAATTTACAGTCCCACCAGCAGTGGGGGGGGGCTCCCCTTTCTCCACACCCTCACCAGTGTTTCTTCTCTGTCTTTTCGATAATGGCCAGTATTACTGGGGTGAGATGGTATCTCAGTGTGGTTTTGATTTATATTTCCTGATGCTTAGTGATATTGAGCATTTTTTCATGTGTCTATTGGCCATTTTTATATCTTCCTTTGAGAAATACCTGTTTATCTCCTTTGCCCGTTTTTAAGTCAGGTTACTTGTTTTTTTACTAAGTTGTTTGAGTTCCTTGTATATTCTGTGTATTAATCCCTTGTTGGATGAATAGTTTACAAATATTTCCTCCCTTTCGTTAGGTTGTCTTTTTGCTCTGTTAATTGTTTCTTTTGCTGGGCAGAGGCTTTTTTGTTTAACATATATATATCCAGGACTATAAATAAATAGTTTATTTTTTTCTTTTGTTGCCTGTGTTTTTGGAGTCTTATTCATAAGGTCTTTTCCCAGTCCTACTTACTGAAGTGTTTCCCATATGTTTTCTTTTAGGAGTTTTATAGTTTCATGTCTTATAAGTCTTTAATCCATTTTGAGTTGATTTTGGTATATGGCAAGAGGTACAGGTCTAGTTTCATTCTTCTACATATGGATGTCCAGTTTTCCCAGCATCATTTATTGAAGAGACAATCTTTTCCTCAACATATGTTCTTGCTGCCTTTGTCAAAGATCATTTGGCTGTAAGAATGTAGGTTGACTTCTGGGTTCTCTGTGCTGTTCCATTAGTTGTGTCCAGTACCATGAGGTTTTTATGCTAGTACCATGATGTTTTGGTTACTGTAGCTTTGTAGTATAATTTGAAGTGAGGTAGTGTTATGCATCTGGCTTTGTTTGTTTTTTGCTCAGGATTGCTTTGGCTATTCGTGGTCTTTTGTTGTTCCATATGAATGTTAGGGTTGTTTTTTATATTTCTGTGAAGAATGTCATTGGTTATTTTATTGGGAATTGCGTTGAATCTGTAAATTATTTTGGGTAGTATGGACATTTTCACAATATTAATTCTTCCAATCCAAGAACATGGAATGTCTTTCCATCCTTTTGTGTCCTCTTTAATTTCTTTCAGCAGTGATTTGTAGTTTTCATTGTAGAAATCTTTCACCTTCTTGTTTAAATTTATTTCCTAGATAGGTATTTTATTTTTTTGGCAACTATTGAAAATGGGCTTGCTTTCTTGTTTTCTTTTTCTGCTAGTTTGTTACTGGAGTATACAAATGATACTGATTTTTACCTGTTGATTTTGTATCCTGCAACTTTACTGAAATTGTTTATCAGCTCTAATAAGAGTATTTTGGTAGATTCTTTAGGTTTTTATATATATAAGATCATGTCATCTATAAACAAGGACAGTTTGACTTCATCTTTTCCAATCTGCATGCCCTGTATTTCTTTCTCTTGCCTGATTGCTCTGGCTGGTACTTCCAATACTGTGTTAAATAGGAGTGGTGAGAGTGGTCATTCTTGTCTTGTTCATATTCTTATATCAGGATGATATTGGCGGTGAGTTTGTCATATATGGCTCTTATTGTTTTGAGATACTTTCCTTCAGTACCTAATTTTCCAAGAGTCTTTATCATGAAGGAATGTTGAATTTTGTCAAATGCTTTTTCTGTATCTATTAAAATAATAATATGGTTTTTGCCCTTGATTTTGTTGATGTGGTGTATCACATTTATTGACTTGCATGTGTTGAACCATCCTTGCATCCCTGGGATGAATCCCACTTGATCATGGTGTATAATTTTTTTTGATGTGTTATTATATTCTGATTGCCAATATTTTGTTGAGGATTTTTGAATCTGTGTTCATCAGAGATATTGGTCTTTAGTTTTCTTTTGTGTTGTATCTGTGTCTGGTTTTAGTATCAGGGTGATGCTGGCCTCACAGAATGAGTTTGGGAGAGTGGCCTGTTTCATTTTTTTAGACTAGTTTATAGAGAGTTGGTATTTGTTCCTGTTTAAAGGTTTGATAGAATTCAGAAGCAAAGCCATCCAGTCCTGTGCTTTTCTTTGCTGGGAAACTGATGATTACTGTTTCAGTCTCATTTTTTGTTGGAGGTCTGTTCAGGTTTTCCGTTTCTTCTTGGTTCAGTCTTGGTAGTTTTTATGTGTCTAGAAATTTATCCATTTCCTCCAGGTTTTCATATTTGTTGACATATACTTGTTTATAGTAGTCTCTAATGATTCTTTGTATTTCTTTTTTTTTTTTTTGTCTTTTGTCTTTTTTTTTCCATGTCTGGCAACGGATCGCAACCCTCAGTGTTGCCCCCGTACCAGACCGGGGATTCTTGGTTCAGTCTTGGTAGTTTTTATGTGTCTAGAAATTTATCCATTTCCTCCAGGTTTTCATATTTGTTGACATATACTTGTTTATAGTAGTCTCTAATGATTCTTTGTATTTCTGAGGTAATGGTTGTGATGCCTTCTTTTTTGTTTCTGATTTTTGTTATTTGGGTCTCTCACTCTCTCTCTCATTAACCTAGCTAATGGTTTGTCTATTTTATTTATCTTCTGAAAAAATCAACCTTTTGTTTCACTGGTCTTTTGTATCATTTTGGGGGTCTCTATTTCATTTAGTTCTGCTCTGACCTTAATTATTTTTTTCCATCTACTGATTTTGGGATTGGATTGTTCTTGTTTTTCTAGTTCTTTGAGGTGTAGTGTTAGTTTATTTATTTGAAGTCTTTTTATTCTTTTAATGTACATGCTTATTGCAATAAACTTCCCCTTAGTACTGCAGGTTTTGGTATGATGTGTCTTTACTTTGATTAGTTTCAAGAAATTTTTTGATTTCCTACTTAATTTCTTCTTGGACCCATAAGTCATTCAGAAGTATGTTCTTCAATTTCCATGTATTTGTACAGTTTCCACAGTTTCACTTGTTATTGATTTCTAATTTTAATCTGTTGTAGTCTGAAAAGATACTTGAAATGATTTCAGTTTTAAAAATTTGTTGAGACTTGATTTGTGACCTAAAATGTGCTCTATCCTGGAGAATGTTTCATGGGGTGATGAGAAGAATGTATATTCGGTAATGGTTAGATGAAATGTTCTGCAGATATCTTCTAGGTCCAGTTGGTCTAAAGTGTGGCTTAAATCCTGTGTTTCTCTGTTGATTTGTTGCCTAGATGATCTGTCCAATACTGGCAGTGGGGTGTTCAGGTACCCAGCTATTATCTTTTTGGGTCTATCTCTTTCTTTGGGTTTAATAGTGTTTCTTTTATATATTTGGGTGCTCCAGTGTGGGTGCATATATATCTGTGATTATTATGTCTTCTTGCTGGATAGATCCCTTTATCATTATATAATGTCCTTCTTTGTCTCTTTTTATGGTTTTTTGGTTTAAAGTCTATTTTATCCAGTATAAAAATAGCTACTCTTGCTCATATTTGGTTTCCATTTGTATGGTATATCACTTTCCATACTTTCACTATTAGTTTCTGTGTGTCTTTACAGGTGAGGTGAGTCTCTTGAGGAAAGCATATAGTTGGATCTAGCTTTTTAATCCAGTCAGTCAGTCAGTGTTTTTGAGTGAGGAATTTAATCCATTTACATTTAGGGTTGTTATTGAAAGGTCTTGTCTTACTCCTGGCATCTTATTGGTTTTTGTTTATATGTTTT
The DNA here is from genome assembly GCF_000696425.1 of Galeopterus variegatus. Lineage (NCBI taxonomy): Eukaryota > Metazoa > Chordata > Mammalia > Dermoptera > Cynocephalidae > Galeopterus > Galeopterus variegatus. The sequence continues at coordinate 595,495 of NW_007726373.1, read as the reverse complement.
AAATATCTTTTGTTCCTTTCTTCCCCTTTTATTGTTTGTCTTCAGTGTTTGTTGGTTTTTGAGGTGGTAGATAGAGTGTCTTTCTCTCTTGCATTTTTGTTTTACCAGTAGGTTTTATTCTTTTTTGTGTATTCATTGTTGTGGTTATATTTTCGGATTCCAGATGCAGGATTCCCTTGAGGATTTCCTGCAGGGCTGGTCATNGGTTATATTTTCGGATTCCAGATGCAGGATTCCCTTGAGGATTTCCTGCAGGGCTGGTCATGTGATGAACCCCTGCAGTTTTTGATTGTCTGAGAAATACACTATTTTTCCTTCATTTCTGAAGGATATCCATGCTGGGTATTGTATTCTTGGGTGGCAGATTTTTTCATTTAGTTTTTTTTTTTCCTTTTTGTCTTTTTTCGTGACCGGCAACGGATTGCAACCCTCAGTGTCGCGCCCGTACCGGACCGGGACCGGCAACGGGATCGCAACCCTCGGTGTTGCTCCCGCACCTCACTCAGCCAGTGAGCGGCCGGCCTGTACGTGGGATCCGAACCCTCGGCAGGAGCGCCGCCGTGCTCCCAAGCGGCGCACTGTAGCAGTGCGCCACCGGGCCGGCCCCTTATTTAGTATTTTGAATATAACATCCCATTCTCTTCTGGCCTCTAGAGTTTCAGTTGAGAAGTCTGCTATTAGTCTGATGGGGACTCCCTTATAGGTGACTTGACACTTTTGCTGTTTTTAAGATTCTCTCTTTGTCTTTGAGCTTTTCCAGTTTGACTATAATGTATCTTAGAGAAGACCTTTTGGACTGAATCTGTTTGTGGATCTTTAAGCCTCCTAGATCTGAAGGTCTGTGTCTCTCTCTGTACCTGGGAAGTTTTCTGTTGAATAGGTTTTCAATGCCTTTTCCTTTCTCCTCCCTTTCTGGAACACCCATGATTCTTATGTTTGTGCTTAAGGTTGTCTGCTTGCTCTCTTAGATTTTCTTCATTTTTTTAAATTCTTTTTTTCCCTGCCTTGGCTGTTTTGAAAGACCATCTTCAACCTCAGAAATTCTTCTCCTTGCTCTAATGTGCTGCTTAAGTTCTCAGTTTTTTTATTTATTTTTTTTTTTTTTTAATATTTCACTGAATGAATTCTTCAGTTCCAGGAGTTCTGCTACATTCTTTTTTAAGGTACTAATCTCTTTGTAAATTTCCTCCTTCATATCCTGGATATTTTTTCTCATTTCATTGTGTTATCTAACTGAGTTCTCATATCTCATTGAGTTCTCTTAAGATTGTTGCTCAGAATAGCTTTTCAGCCATTTCAAGGGTTTCCTGGTCTATGGAGTCTTGTATTTGAGAATTACTGTATTCCTTTGGTGGTGTCATATTTTCTCATTTTTTTTATATTTCTATTATCTCTACATTGACATCTGGTCATCAGGTAGAGCAGTTGCTTCTTCTGTTACTCTAGAGTGTGCTTTAAGGAGAGAGACTTCTTCCTGTAGATGTGTTTTATATTGACCAAGTAGGGTGTTTTAGTATTGGTTCTGGGTAGATGCAGTAGTGTAGTCTCTGTGAGAGTACTTTGGCCATATTCCGTGTTGGAGTTGCATGTGATGCTTCCATGGCCTAGGCATTGGGTCTCTTAGTGATTCCTTGCTGAGGTTAGTGACTCTAAGTTGGTTCATCAAGGACGTGGGTGAGCTCTCAAGTTCTTGGGAGAAGTGCCTGGGTGCCCTATCGCTCTTTGGCTGTGGTGGGTGTCCCTGGGCAGGCTTGTTGGCACCCTGGCAGGCATCCTGTGACCCTGATGGATGTACTGGAGTGGAGCTCCTCACTTTGAATGTTGACCCTAGGAAGGGTTTCTCTTTCCTCTTTCGGAGAGGCAGAGGCCCCTCCTGGGTCCTTGATTCCTCCAGTTAGGGGATGGGTTGGTGGTGATTGGGAATTTTCTTTCTCACTCTTTTTGGGTATCTTGGGTTTCTGCACTCTTTGTGGGTTCCAAATGTGTCTCTCCCCAGATCAAGGCAGTTGCATGGGCTGCACACATACCTCCCATCCCCTGATACGCTACAGTGTATGGAGGCATAATTCCCCCTGTGGGTTGGGTAATTGGGTTGCGGGTCTGTGCTTGCTCACCTCTTTCCCCAGGCTCTACTGGTGACTCTTCTTATGTCAATGCAGCTGAATGGTCGTCAGGCAGCCTTCATGGTGGCTGTGGATGCTGCTGTGGCAGCAAGTCAATCTTGCAGTGGCAGTGCTGTGGCAGACAACCCATGTAGAAGCAGTGTCTGAGGCAGTGGCTGCCTGTGGCCCTAATGTGTGAATCAGCATACAGGGAACTTCAAGTAGTTCAATATAGTTGGTGTAAACAGTGGGAGATAAGTAAAGGATATGATATGCAAAGAAGTTTGGGTTAAAACTTCTAAGATACAGTGTTTGTCAAAATGTGGTTGTATCTTTTATTCTCTGTTTTTTGTGTTTATATGCAAATAAACATTTACAAATAGATTTTTTATGTAACTGATATCATAGAGTTTCATATCCTGGAGTTTTTGAGGTTATTTTGGTGTATTTGTTTCAGAATATAAAGCATTTTCCTATGTGTATCAGTAAGTGACCAGTCCATCCAAGGGGAGAATCCCAAAGGAATATGCTATAAAGGTGAATGGGAAATAATTTTGCTTCTCCCTCAAGAAAATTCATTTTCTCCAGTCTTGACTCATTGAGTGGGGGAAATCACCACGCAGGTTTTGAAACCGCAAGCCCTTCCTTAGATTGCAGCCCAAATTCTCGCCACATGCATGATTTGAAACCTAAAGGTAATATAATTTAACTTAGAGTGGTTCCAGGCTGGTGGAGCTCCAAAGTGCCTAGCAGAAAGCAACATGATTCTTTGCAGAAGCACTCATCTTCATGAGGGCTAGTAGGATTCCACAAGTAAAGTTCTAAGGGAAATGAGCAGCTCATTGCAAACTAACTAAACTCACAGAGAAGCAAGGTATTGTGAACAAGAACAGTAGTCAGCAGCAGCAGTCCTGGATGGAATCAGAAAATGGAAATTTCAGTCAAAATCTTAAAAAGTTATTTTATATGTATAAGAAAGTAAAAGAAGGGCTAGCAAATATTTGCAAGAAACTAAGATTGGGCAAGCAGATTTGAAAATTAATCAAATAGAATATGTAGAAATGAAAAATAAAATAACTGAAATTTAAAAATTAATGCATGGTAATCATGGGAACACTGAATATTGACTTAAACGAAAATCATAGGTGTTAGAAAGATGAGCAGAGGAAACAGAGGGAATGTGGTATAAGACAGCTAAATTCTCATTCCCTGTAATAGAATATAAATAATATCTAAAATTGATGAATCAAAACATATTAGTATATTTAATTATATGGAGAGGTGTAAATTCCAAAGTAAACAACTAAAAGAACTTAAAATAATTACCTCCATGGAGGAAGATTGGGTAAAACACAGAGGGTTGGGTCAAGAATTACTAAATTTTTTCATTTATACTATACAACTTTTTTAACTATGTGCATAATTTGCTTTGATCAAATAAAAATTTAAAACTAAAATATTTAATGCATAGCTGTGAATTTAATAATTGTTGAAGCTGAATGATGAGTTCACATTCAAGCACACATTTAGCAACATTAGAAACAGCTGAAGATAGTGATGGAATCACAGTCAACACAGATTTATCAACATATTAGACACAGCTGAAGATAGAATTAATAAACTAAAAGAAACTGGCATCTAATTCTCAAATTGTAGTCAGACCACCATGGAATGTTGTTTTCATTTTGCTGAGAGAAAATAACTTTCTATCTGGGATGCTACATCCAATGATAATCTTTAAAACATAAGTGAAATAGAGGCATTATCAGACCATCAAAAACTGTTTTCCGCTAGCAAGATCCTCACTAGAAGAAATTCTAAAGATAGTTCTTCATGCAGAAGTAGAGTAATCCTAGCTGGAAGGTATGACATGGTAGAAGAAATGAAGAGTAGAGATAGTGGTAGATACTGTATATGGCTAAATCTAGATTAAATGTTAACTATAAAATAATACTGTCTTGTGAACATTAAAAAGAAATAAAGGAAGTTAGAATTGAAATATATGACAACAGTAGCACAAAGTTGGGCAGGAGTGAATGGAATTAAATTGTATTGTTTGGGGGCCGGCCCTGTGGCGCACTTGGGAGAGTGCAGCGCTTGGGAGCGCAGCAGCACTCCCGCTGCAGGTTCGGATCCTATATAGGGATAGCCGGTGTGCTCACTGGCTGAGCGCGGTGCGGACGACACCAAGCCAAGGGTTGCGATCCCCTTACCAGTCACAAAAAACAAACAAACAAAAAAATTGTATTGTTTGGGATGAAGGCAAACATATTGAATATATTTTAGAATTGGTAAGTTAGGAATGTATGTTGTAATCACTATATAACCTATAAAAGAATAGACACTATGTATATATCAGAGGTAAAAAAACTAATTAGTAAAAAGAATATAAGCTGTATTCTTATATGTGTATATGCACACCAGAGGTAAAATATTAATTAGAAAAAAACTATAGTCAAATAAGAAAGCATGAGAGAGCAGAAAAGGAAACACAGACTGTGTATGACAAATAGCACAAAATAAAATGGCAGCTGTAAATCCAAATAAATGTTAATGAAACAAGTGCTTCAGTTAAAAGAGACTGCATTAGGACTGGCCCATGGCTCACTCGGGAGGACTGTGGTGCTGAGAACACCAAGGCCCCGGGTTTGGATCCTATATAAGGATGGCCGGTTAGCTCACTGGTTGAGCATGGTGCTGACAACACCAAGCCAAGGGTTAAGATCCCCTCTCCCCTCACCAGTCATCTTAAAGAAAAAAAACTGCATTAGACATGTTTTTTAAAGGGGGTTGCTGTTTATAAAAGACATATCTAAAAGATAAGGATACAGAAAGTTTGAAGGTAAAAATGTGAGAAAAGGGCCGACCCCGTGGCTCCCTCGGGAGAGTGCGGTGGGAGCGCAGCGGCACTCCCGCCGCGGGTTCAGATCCTATATAGGGATGGCCAGTGCGTTCACTTGCTGAGCGTGGTGCGGGCGACACCAAGCCAAGGGTTGCAATCCCCTTACCGGTCACAGAAAAGAAAAAAAAATGTGAGAAAAGATATACTAGCCAAATACTCACCAAAAGAATACTGATAAAACTAAGATTTTAATATTCATGTGATTATTGCAGAAAAAGAAGGTGACATCATACAGAAAAAAGGCTCAGTACATTAGGGAAATGAAGCAGTTTAAAATGTGTGTTCATCTAATAACATAGTCTCAAAATGTTTAAAGCAAAAAGTAACAAAACTTTAAGGAGAAATATACCAACCTATCATCAAAGTGAAAGATTTTAATGTATCTCTTTCAGTAATTGATAGAACAATGGGGGGGTGGGGCACCACAAAAATACAGAGGATTAAATAATGCATTTAACAAACTTGACCTAATGGACATATGCAGAACATTGTACCCAACTATTCTGAAGGGTACAGGTTCTTTTGAAGCCAAACATGGAGCAGCTCTAAAAACTGACCATTTATGGGCTGTACAGCAAATCTTAAACTTGAAAAAGTTTTGAAGTAGTACAGAATGAATTCTTGGACCACAGTGCAATCAAGCTAGCGGTTAGTAACAAAAAAAATATCTTGGGCCGGCCCGTGGCTCACTCGGTAGAGTGCGGTGCTGATAACACCAAGGCCACGGGTTCGGATCCTATATAGGGATGGCCGGTTTGCTCACTGGCTGAGCGTGGTGCTGACAACACCAAGCCAAGGGTTGAGATCCCCTTACCGGTCATCCTTATAGAAGAAAAAAAAAAAATCTTTAACAAAGAACAAACTTATATGTATGGAAACTAAGAAATGCATTTCTGAATTATTTCCCATTTTGTACTAATAACCATTTATTCTGTGGGTTAGATAAGAAATCATAATAGAAATAAGAAAATTTAGAACTGAGTGATAGCATAGATAGTACATATTAAAACTTGTTGGTCTGCAGGAGCACAGTGTGGGCTGCAGGTGCCTGTCTTGGTGCTGGTGTAGGGGATGGGAATCCCAGAAGGGATGGAAGAGCAGGGAGTGAACTGGGACCTGTTAGCATGGGAGGTAATCGTGTGGCCAGGAAACCCACTTCAGAGTGCAAGGACCTCGCTCCAGCTGGTGTTTGCTAAGGTTCCATTCTGATTGTTCTGTGCCCCAGAAAAGTAGCAATAGCAGCTCCATCTACCCCTGAGAGCCCTCCAGCTAGAGAAGCCACCAGTCCATCCTCTGGTGTTAATGCCTTAATGTCTCTGTCTTTTACTATGAGTTACCTCAGATCTTTATTGGAAGTAGGTGTGGTATTGACCTTAGTAAACGAACACTTGGGGAAGAAGAGTGGACCAGCTGGATACACCTAGGAGAACCTGCTGGCCTTGTTAGCACTTGGGCCTTTTCCAGCATCCAGAGGTGAAGTCAAGCTGCTCTTACCTCCTCCCTGCTCCCTTGTCCTCCCTCCTGCCCCCTGCACAGGCACCCAGACTTGGAAAGCCCCATTTACTGTTAGGGATTCCATCCTCTTCTCTCCAAAGGTCCAGCCCCCAAGGTGTTTCCTCCTTGGTCTGTCTTGCTTTAGACTGCTCCTGCTTGCACTTTGAGCTTCCCCTGGCTGTCAACAGCCCTGTATCCAGGCTTTTGTCCATACATCCCAATCCCTCCTTTACTCCTTCCAATGCTCAATATGTCTTGGAAAGGACTGCTCCTATAATGATAGAAGGACAGCCAAAGGGAAAGTATTGGGTGAGTTTCCTTTTCAATATTTCTGCCATATGGATGCCAGCCTCTGCTTGAGCACTTAGGTTCCCAACCTCCTGAGGCCCTGGTTCTATTGTAGAATGTTGGGGTTTTTTTTTTAATCTTTTTCGTGACCGGTAAGGGGATCACAACCCTTGGTGTGGTGTCGCCCGCACTGTGCTCAGCCAGTGAGCGTACCGGCCAGTCCTATATAGGATCCGAATCCGCGGTGGGAGCGTCGCTGCACACCCAGCGCCGCACTCTCCCGAGTGCGCCACGGGGCCGGCCCAGAATGGTTTTGATTGTTTGAAATTCTTTCTTTCAGTGCATG
>NW_007726373.1:576367-587403 GCF_000696425.1 Galeopterus variegatus | reverse complement strand
TAGAATGTTGGTTTTTTTTTTTAATCTTTTTCGTGACCGGTAAGGGGATCACAACCCTTGGTGTGGTGTCGCCCGCACTGTGCTCAGCCAGTGAGCGTACCGGCCAGTCCTATATAGGATCCGAATCCGCGGTGGGAGCGTCGCTGCACACCCAGCGCCGCACTCTCCCGAGTGCGCCACGGGGCCGGCCCAGAATGGTTTTGATTGTTAGAAATTCTTCCTTACAGTGAATGAATTCTGCTTTCCTATAATTTCTACCTATTGGGCCTTCTCTTCTCTAGAACTAAACAGAACTACCATTTACCCTCCTTTTCAAACTAGAGAATAAAGATTTAGTTTTAGAAAAAACAAAACAAAAACTTGTGGGTACACTATAAATTATCACTGAAAGAAATTAAAGAAGATCTGAATAAATGGAAAGACATTCCATGTTCATGGATTGGAAGACTTAATATTGTTAAGATGGCAGTAGTCCTCCAATGGATCTATAGATTCAGTGTGATCCCCATCAAAATTCCAGCTTGCTTTTTTTTTTAGAAATTTACAAACTGATACTGAAATTCATATGCAAATGCCAAAACAACCTTGAAAGAGAAGAACAAAGTTGGAGGACTCATACTTTCCAGTTTCAAAACTTACTACAAGACTACAGTAATCAAGAGAGACTGGTACTGGCCTAAGGGTAGATAAGATAGATAGATCAGTGGAATAAAACTGAGAGTCCAAAAAATAAACCCTCAAATTTGTGTTCAGTTTGTTTTTGGCAAGAATGCCAAGACATATCAATGGGGAAAGAATAGTCTCTTCAGTAAAGGGTACAAGGACAATGGGATATCCATATGCAAAAGAAGTAAGTTGACATTCACACCTACCTCACACCATATATAAAAATTAATTCAAAGTGAACCACACCTAAATGTAAGAGCTAAAACTACACAATTCTTAGATGAAGTACAGGCATAAATCTTCATAGCAGCGTTTCTTAGGTATGACAAAAGCACAAGCAATGAAAGAAAAATGTATATAAATTGTATTTCATTCAAATTTAAGACTTTTGTGCTTCAAAGATACTATCAAAAAAGTGATAACAGAATAGAAAATATTTCCAGATCACATGTCTGATAATGATCTCGTATCCGGAATACATAAAGAATGCTTTCAACTCAGGAATAGAAAGGCAAATAACCCAATTTAAAAATGTGCAAAGGGGCCGGCCCGGTGGCACACTGGAGAGTGCGCTGCTTGGGAGTGCGGTGGTGCTCCCGCTGAGGGTTCGGATCCCATGTGGAGACCGGTTCCCGCTCACTGGCTGAGCACGGTGCGGGCGCAACACTGAGGGTTGCGATCCCGTTGCCAGTCCCCGGTACGGGCGCGACACCGAGGGTTGTGATCCCGTTACCGGTCAGTAAAAAAGACAAAAAGGAAAAAAAAATGTGCAAAAATTCAGATAGACATTGCTGCAATGAAGATATATAAGAGTACTTCAGAAAGTTCATGGAAAGATTTGCATTATTTTTCGATTATATTTTTCCACAAACTTTTCGAAGTACCTTCGTACAAGTAGCCAATTAACACATGAAAAGATGCTCAGCAGCACTGGTCATCGGAAATACAAATCAAAACCACTGTAAGGTACCACATCACACCCACTAGGATGGCTGTAATCAAAAAGATAGAGGCTGGCCGGTTAGCTCAGTTGGTTAGAGCGCATTGTTGTAACACCAGACTCAAGGGCTTTGATCCTCATACCAGCCAGCTGCCTAAAAAAGATGGAAAAATAGTAAGTGTTGTGAGGCTGTGGAGAAATTAGAACCCTCATATTTGCTGATGGGACTATAAAATGGTGTAGCTGCTGCAGAAAACAGCTTGGTGGTTCCCCAAAATATTAAACATACAGTTACCATAAGACCCAACATTTCTATTCCTAAGTATATACATACGTAAGAGAATTGAAAATGTATATTCATACGAAAACTTGTGCGTGAATGTTCATAGCAGCTTTAGTCAAAATGGCCAAAAAGTGGAAACAACCCAAATGTTCATCATCTTATAAATTGATAAACAAAATATGGTATATCCATTCAATAGAATATTTTTCAACCTTAAAATGAAATAAAGTCCTGATATGTTCTACAATGTGGATGAACTTTGAAAGAACCTATGATAGTGGTTGCCAGGGTGTGGGGGAGGAGAAAATGGAGAGTGACTGCTAATGGGCATGGATTTCCTTTTGGGGTGATAAAAATGTTCTGGAATTAGATACTGGTCATAGGTGTACAACTTTGTGAATATACTAAAAACCACTGAATTGAAAAGAAAAACTTGAATACAGCCTAAATATCTAGAAGGGAATGAGTAGCCTTTAAGTCAACTTTGGAAAAGAAGAAAGGCTTAAAATAAGTAAGCTAAACATCTATCTCAAGTAGTTAGATAGGAGCATCAAAATAAATCCAAAGAATGGAAGTGGAAAGCAATAAAGGGAGGAGAAGAAATTAATGAAATAGAAAATATAAACTCAAAATATACTGGTATGTAGTATGTTTTCAGTAACTAGTTTTTAAAAAAAATTTTTTTTTAAAGATGACTGGTAAGGAGATCTTAACCCTTGACTTGGTGTTGTCAGCACCAGGCTCTCCCGAGTGAGCTAACCGGCCATCCCTATATAGGGATCCGAACCGGCGGCCTTGAAGTTATCAGCACTGCACTCTCCCAAGTGAGCCATGGGCCGGCCCTCTCAGTAACTGTTGAATGAGTAAAAATTTGATTATGAAAAAAAAAATCACATACTGTTAAAATAATGATTCCACACCTATCAAATAAACAAAAATATATTGAGTCATGATAAAATGTTGTCTTAAAGGTGAGTAAATATGCCACATTCCAGTGATTTCCAGATATTCATTTCTATCCCAGAATCTCCAGACTGGTGTCTGGCCACGTGCTGGACTTCTTCAAGTGTAGAAGTCTTTGAGGCACTTAAAATTCAGCTACTTCAAAGCCAGATTCAGTATCTCTTGCTTCAGATTTGCTCCCCCTCCATTGTTAATGACATCTCAGTTAATGACAGTACTATCACCCTGGTTCGTTAGTCAGAAACTTGGGAGTCACCCTTGAAGTTTCTCTTCCTCTCCCAATATCTGTCCAATTGATCACCAGAATGGCCCTTAATATAGTTAGCAAAAAAAGCTTTTGACTTCACCCTTCCTTACCCCTAGAGCCTTTCATTTTGCTCTCTGTACTCTAGCCATACTAGCCTTTGAATTTCCAGAACGTTCAGCTCACTTCTAGTCTTGGACTTGCTTTGCCTTTCAGCATTCTATAAATAAATGTTCTTTAAGAGCTACCTAGATTCCCTGTACTGCTGTAATTGTTCGAGTCAATTCTGACACTGTCTACCCAAAGTTAACTTCAGATCTCACAAGTTAAGGGCTTAGTCTCACAAGACTGCTCCCACTTTAAGCACCAATTGCAAGTTTGGGGCCTCCCATACTTCTGCCCAACCAGCTATAAATCAGGAATTCCCACACCCGCCTCCTTGTGTTTGATAATTTGCTAGAATGACTTAGGGACCACAAGAAAGCACTTTATTTACATTTACTGGTTTATTATAAAGGATATTGTAAAGGATACAGATAGACAGCCAGATAAAGAGGCACATAGGGAATTCCCACACCTGCCTCCTTGTGTTTGATAATTTGCTAGAATGACTTAGGGACCACAAGAAAGCACTTTATTTACATTTGCTGGTTTATTATAAAGGATATTGTAAAGGATACAGATAGACAGCCAGATAAAGAGGCACATAGGGCAAGATCTAGAAGGTCATGAGTGCACATGGATGTGTTTATCAATCCAAAGTTCTCCAAACACTTTTGTTTAGGGTTTTTGTGGAGGCTTCATTATGTAGGCGCGATTGATTTATTGATCAACTCAATTTTCAGCCCCTCTTCCCTCCTGGAGGTTGGGGAATGGGGCTGAAAGTTCCAACCCTCTAATCATGCCTTGATCTTTTTGGTGACCAGCCCCCATCCTTAAGCTACCCAGGGGCCACCTATCAATCTTACTAGCATGCAAAAAGACACTCATTACTCTGGAGATTTCGAGGGTTTTAGATGCTCTTGTGTCAGGAACCAGGGACTAAGAACCAGTATTATAACAAAAGATGGTCCTATAACCGTATCACTCAGGAAATTATAAGGGTTTTACAAGGAGCTGTGTGCTAGGAACATGGGATGAAGACCAAATATATACTTCTTATATCATGGTATCACACCCTGTCATAAACAAAACAAAACAAAACAAAAATAAAAAATCTCTAATAAATGATTGTCCCTAAGGTATAAATTACAGGCTATGTTTATTCTGACTAGAGGTATTTGCCTAACGAATTTTCCTGGAGAGGACAGTGGCCAGCCCAGAGGTAGTAGGATATCGTCAATTGCTGTTTTATGTCAGTATTAGAAGTGATGGCTAAATAATAATAAAGTTTGTTAATTGGTGTTTTCCATATTTAATGATATCTTTTCAAACTATTTGGTCATAGGACTCCTTTACATTCTTAAAAATTATCACAGACCCCCAAAGAGGTTTTGCTTATGTGGTTATAATTATGAGTATTTATTGCAGTAGAAATTAAAACAGAGAAGTCATTGAGACATTTATTAATTCATTAAAAATATTAAACCCATTACATGTTAGCATAACATATTTTTTAAAACTGTATTTTCCAAAAAAACAGTGAGGAGAGTGTCATTGTTTTATATTTCTGCAAACCTGTAATGTTTGGCTTACGTGAAGGTAGTTGGATCCTTTCATCTGCTTCTGCATTGAGTCTGTTGTAGTATCACACGTTCATATAGCCTCTGGGAAATTTCACTACACATTGTGAGAGAATGAGAATGGAAAAGGTGAATAGTGTCCTGTTATTTCATAATAATTCTTATGAAAATAGTTTTGCTCCTGCAGACCCCTGGAAGGGGTTTGGGGACTTTCAGGGATCTCTAGACTATACTTTGAGAATTGCTAGGCAGCATTATTCTCTTGTATTCTGTTGTCTTTTAAAAAATACTTGCCTTTTTCCTCCACTTCAAAACTAAAACTAACACATGCTTATTAAAAAATTATATAGGGATGCATAACATGGGACTGAAGCCACTTTTATTTCCCTCCCTCTCTCCCATGTAATCACTATTGATACGGTGTGTATTTGTGTGTATTTATCGTGTACACTTTTGGCAGGGGGAGGCTAGCTGTTATGGGCATCCAAATCCATGACCTCAGTGTTATCAGCACCATGTTTTAACTTTATTGTGTTCACTTTTATAAGTAGAAGAGTAAAGTTAAAAGCCATGTGTGTCTTGGCTGAGGAAAGGTTAAGAACTAAGGTAGAACAAAGAACAGTAAATACTGGGAGTCAGATCTTGCTTGTACCCTCCGCCACTCTGGCTTTGGGCAGACCTCTCAAGTGCACTGCCCCCGTATGCTCATTTCTCAGTTGAAGGGGCTACACTGCTCCCAGTGCCAGGGCAGTGTAGGCATTAGCTTGTTTTCCCAACACTTTCTGGTTAAATGCCAGAGAGGTGGTAGAATGTAACTAAAAATGCTTTTGGTGAGATAAAAAGAAAGATGTTTCTCTGGAAATAGATTCTTTTAAATTGTACTTGTTGTCAGCAATAGAACTCCCACTGAGTTGGTTAGAATTCTGTGAGACTCAAAATAATGGATTTATTTTATGCCTCTCTGGCACAACAGGATTGTACATCGTAGTTATCGGTATTTTGTTCCTTCTAATTTTATGTAAATGAACAGACAGTCCTCAGAAAACATTGAGTATTCATGTTAAGAGGAATTTAATTCAAATTCTGAAAAATCATGTGCTTATACAGGTTGGCCTAAGACTCACATATATAATAAATATTTGTGTCAGGTAACAGCTGCTTATAAAAACATTGATCTTTATGTTTGCTTGGCTAGGTAACAAATATAGCAAGTCCCTGATGTACAGAATAGCTATGTTCCAGATTTACCTTTAGCATTTGGAATACATTTTCTTGTAGGTTTTAAGTTTATTTGTCGGCGCATAAATTCATGAACAAGTTCAGGGCTTTTGCTATGCCAGGCTGTATGCTGTTTTTTTATGCTAATCCATGAAAAAAGTATTTGACACATAAAGTAGGTTCTATATTAGTACTTTTTTTTTTTTAAACTAGTTTTTACTTTTAAAAGTAATTTTTGGGGGGCCAGCCCGGTGGCGCACTGCTACAGTGTGCCACTTGGGAAGCGTGGCGGCGCTCCCGTTTTAAACTAGTTTTTACTTTTAAAAGTAATTTTTTGGGGGCCAGCCCGGTGGTGCACTGCTACAGTGCGCCACTTGGGAAGCGTGGCGGCGCTCCCGCCGAGGGTTCGGATCCCCCCCCCCCCCCCCCCCCCCGCTGGCTGAGCGAGGTGTGGGAGCAACACCGAGGGTTACGATCCTGTTGCCGGTCCTGGTCCGGTATGGGCGCGACACTGAGGGTTGTGATCCGTTGCCGGTCACGAAAAAAGACAAAAAGGGAAAAAAATTTAAAAATAAATAAAAAAAATAAAAGTAATTTTTTTTTTTGAAGTTTTTTTTTTTTTTTCCTTTTTGTCTTTTTTCGTGACCGGTAACAGGATCGCAACCCTCGGTGTCGCGCCTGTACCACGACTGGCAACGGGATCACAACCCTTGGTGTCGCGCCCGCACCACGCTCAACCAGTGAGCAGACCGGTCTCTATATGGGATCCGAACCCTCGGCGGGAGCGCCGCCGCGCTCTCAAGCGCCGCACTCTACCGAGTGTGCCACCGGGCTGGCCCTTTTTTGAAGTTTTAATTTCAATAGTGGTTTTAATTTCAAGAGCATGAACTTTGGAGCCAGGCTGCATCTACGTTCAAATACTGATTCTGCCACTTACAAACTGTATAATGTTGGAAAAATTGCTGAACCGCTTGGTTTGTGCTTCCTCATCTGTAAAATGGAGAGAATAATAGTACCTACTTTATCTGGTTGTTGTGAGAATTAAAATCCAAATCCATGACCTCAGTGTTATCAGCACCATGTTTTAACTTTATTGTGTTCACTTTTATAAGTAGAAGAGTAAAGTTAAAAGCCATGTGTGTCTTGGCTGAGGAAAGGTTAAGAACTAAGGTAGAACAAAGAACAGTAAATACTGGGAGTCAGATCTTGCTTGTACCCTCCGCCACTCTGGCTTTGGGCAGACCTCTCAAGTGCACTGCCCCCCTATGCTCATTTCTCAGTTGAAGGGGCTACACTGCTCCCAGTGCCAGGGCAGTGTAGGCATTAGCTTGTTTTCCCAACACTTTCTGGTTAAATGCCAGAGAGGTGGTAGAATGTAACTAAAAATGCTTTTGGTGAGATAAAAAGAAAGATGTTTCTCTGGAAATAGATTCTTTTAAATTGTACTTGTTGTCAGCAATAAAAAAGAAACCTTTATATGAAATATTAAGAATAGATGCATCCATATAGACGAAAAGCAGATTCGTGGTTGCCAAGGGCTGAGTGAAGGGAAAACTGGGGAGTCCTTGCTTAATGGGTATGGGGTTTTCTTTTCGGGTGATGAATACATTTTGATACATGATAGAGGTGGTGGTTGCACAACATTGTGAATATACTAAATCACTGAATGGTGTACTTTAAAATGGTTAATTCTATATTGTGTGAATTCCACCTGAATTAAAAAGAAAAAAGCCCCTTGATTTCTTAGATTGGCAAAAAATTCTTAGGCAACCAGAGTAGAAGAGAATGCTTAACCCTGAGGGTTTCTATTCTTCTTTCCGTTCCCTTACTTTCTTGTGAGCTCACCTAAGTATTTAAAGGGTGTTTGTTATATTTTATTCAACATACGTAGGTATTTTGTAGCAGGTATTTTGTAGCAGGTTATCTGGGTCACCATGTTCCTGGAATTGGAGGCCCACATTTCAACCTTAAATTTTTAACCCTTAGGTTTACTTATGTTTTCTTTTTTATTGTTTGTTTCTTTGTTTTTTTTGTTTGTTTTTGTTTTGGCTGCTGGCCTGTACAGGGATCAGAACCCTTTACTTTGGTGTTATAACACCATGCTCTAACCATCTTAGCTAACCAGCCAGCCCATACACTTATGGTTTCTAAGAGTGCCTAGAACAAATCCATGTGTGTGTATATCCTCTCCTTTAATAGGGTAAAACGGGCCGGCCTGGTGGCGCACTGCTACAGTGCGCCGCTTGAGAGCGCGGCGGCGCTCCCGCCGAGGGTTCGGGTCCCACATACAGACCAGCCACTCACTGGCTGAGCGAGGTGCGGGAGCAACACCGAGGGTTGTGATCCGGTTGCCGGTCCCGGTCCGGTATGGGCGCGACACTGAGGGTTGCGATCCGTAGCTGGTCACGAAAAAAGACAAAAAGGAAAAAAAAATAGGGTAAAACTGGTATTCTTTTAGTTTCCTCCCCTCTCCACAGCTCTCCCCTTCCCTTTGCCCATCTGTTTACTGCTGCTCACCTCCAGAGATTATGGTGAAAAGGTGGGATGGGCATCTGGTAAACTATGACAGTGGTTAACTTTCTGGGTATGGAGTTTCCTGTTCCGACTGAGTGTTCCAAGTCACCTTAAGCAAGTCTGGGTTCCCATATTCAGTTACTACTACCTGGAACTGGAACTGCCTGGCTACTGTTATTGTGATACTCAGATTGTCAACCTGAAAGTCATCCCAAGGCTTCCTTCTTCTTCCCAGTGTTTGTCCCCACTGTGCTAAGGTGGAGCTAAAGTAAAATGGCTTCCTAACTGCAAAGGAACTCTGAGACCAAAAAATGAAGCAAGCAACTCCATAAAGTATTACCAGGAGTTTGTTGATGGGTAACTTACATATGGGAAGGATTGGGCAAGTGATAATCTAGATATTTGCAGCTGCATCGCACAACACCTAGAGGGGGAATTAAGACTTATGATGGACGTAACGACAAAGGTGGAACTATGCCAAAGAGAAAATCTGTTGAAATGGAGGATTCCCAGGTGCCTTGCAGCCACCTGTTGTTTATCCTAGAGGTTGCTTGTGTCACTCCCTGTATCTTACACAAATATAGGATTCTGTTCCTTGCTTTGCTTTTGGTTGCTAAGTAACCTGTGCAGGAAAAGATTGTAAATATTAGGACAAAAGCTCCAAAGGCCATGAATATGGAGTAAGGTCTGACCAACATCCCCACACCTATTACATAACAGTGGTAATCCTATTATGTTAGTTTTCCATTGCTGCTGTAAGAAATGACCACAGACTTAGTAGCTTAAAACAACACAAATTTATTATCTGTAGGTCTGTAAGTCAGACTGAGGCAGGTCTCACTGAACTAAAATCAAGATGTCAGCAGAGCTGTTTTCCTTTTGGTAGGCTCTAGGGGAGAATCCATCTCCTTGCCTTCTCCAGCTTCTAGAGGCCACCACATTCCTTCATTAGTGGCCTCTTACCCCGGCCAGCAATGGTGGGTTGAGTACTTCTCACATTCCATCACTCCCACCTACTCTTCTGTCTCCCACTTCTACTTTTAAGGACTCTTCAATTGCATTGGGCCCACTTGTATAATCCAAAATAATCTCCCTAGTTTAAGATCAGCTGATTAATAACCTGCTATATAGTATAACATGTTCACAAGTACTGGGAATTAGTATGAGAACACATTCTGCCTATCACACTTTTGCACATTTTTTTTTCCTTTTTGTCTTTTTTACTGACCAGTAACAGGATCGCAACCCTCGGTGTCACGGCCGTACCGGGGACCGGCAACGGGATCGCAACCCTTGGTGTTGCGCCCGCACCGCGCTCAGCCAGTGAGCGGGAACCGGTCTCCACATGGGATCCGAACCCTCGGCGGGAGCGCCGCTGCGCTCCTAAGCGGCACACTCTCCAGTGCGCCACCGGGCAGGCCCAACACTTTTGCACATTTTGATCTGTGGTTTCTTCTTTCAGAACAGCCTCACTCTTCTATTTATTTATTTATTTATTGTCTGCCAATTAGACCTCTTTTTGTTTTTCTTTGCAATGCCTTTATATATAAATATTTTCTCTTATTATTAGTGATTGGAATGGAGAGGAAATTTTCAGTTGACCCTCTTGATCCAGTCTTTCCAGTACTAATAAATTTTTAAAACCATCATTTTGCTTTATTGATTTGAATTTCCATATGCCAGTTTTTTGTTTTTTGTTTTCTTTTTCGTGACCAGTAAGGGGATCACAACCCTTGGTGTGGTGTTGCCCACACTGCGCTCAGCCAGTGAGCGCACCTGAACAGCGGGAGCGGCGTTGCGCTCCCAGTGCCGCACTCTCCCGAGTGCGCCGCGGGGTCGGCCGCGTATGCCAGTTCTTGAGGAGGTAGGCCAATGAGCTGTTTGGGCTGACCTCTTTAATGTGGTGTTTTACTTTAAGATTTCAAGGTAGGTAGGGCGGGGGCTTCTAGGAAGCTTCAGGTATCTGTTTAAAGCTGGCAGAGAAAGGGGATGGAGGTAGCCCGTTTAGTTGAAAAAGTAGCTTCCAAGTTATGCTTTTCTGCCTGGAGATGCCCAGTCTGTGCAAAATCCTGCATAGACATGCAGTACCATGTAATGGGAAATGAATACCACAACCTTAATAGCTTTCTCTAGCTTTCCAGTCCCCATTTTTCTTGGAAAGTGCCTATAAGGTGAGCAAGGATTCTGGAAGCATGGATCTGTAGGATTTGTAAACCTTTGTGGGTCCAGTGTTTCTTGAGACATTGACTCTCATCCAGTCATTACTAGAAAAGAAGGTTCATGTTGGAGTCATCATAAAGGCATAAATAACTGAAAGAGTGAATTGAATAAACATTTAATTGAGAATCTGTGATGTGCAAAGACATAAAATGAATATTCACAAATTAGCGGAAGAGTTAGATTTTACTATAATTTTCACTGTGATACAAGGGTACTTCAAAAAGGTCATGGAAAGATTTGTATTATCTTTTTTTTTTTTTTTCCTTTTTGTCTTTTTTCGTGACCGGTAACGGGATTGCAACCCTC
>NW_007726373.1:572686-574842 GCF_000696425.1 Galeopterus variegatus | reverse complement strand
GCATAGAGAAAAGAAGTGTATATCTATTCAATTACTGGATATTTTGGTTTCAGGGGTTATCAGGGAGTAAGCATGGTAGCAGCAATTGACCCGTAAAGGGTTAAAAATCCATTTACCTGCTGTCTTTGACATGTGCCCTAGGTTGCAAAACCCTAAGTTTGTCATTTGCTGGGACCTACTACATTTTCTTTTTCAATATCAGAGAGATAGAGAAGAGATTTCTTCTGGAAGATTAAATACTTCTGTTTAAGTATATAACTGTAGAAGTTGCAACAGTAATCCCAATAGATTAAAATATTATACAAGGGTACTTCAAAAATTTCATGGAAAAATAGAATTAAAAGATAATACGTATCTTTTCATGAACTTTTTGAAGTACCCTCATATGTATTTATTAGACTATTGTTGATAATGAACTTTTGTTCATTTAAAAGTGTGGCTCTTGCAGATGTGATTAAAGATTTAAAAAATAAAATAAAAATAAAAAAATAAAAGTGTGGCTCGTTAGGCTGTGATAATATAATGGCTAAAGCCCTTATCAAACTTTGCAGGGAAGCGTGACAGCAATGACAGTGTTTTTTCCGTTGGATACAGCTAGACTTCGACTTCAGGGTGAGTGTTTATTTATCTTTTGTAGTAATCATATTTCAGTTTACTTAGTGTCAAGAAGCAAACATTTTTTCTAGTAAGTTCTGAATTAATATAAGAATATTCTGTTTCTTTAGAGATCCACTATTGTCTATTTTCACTGACTTTAAATTATGGTCATCATTGTTGTTTCTAATTAGTAGAGAGCGGTTCATGGATGAGTCATAGCCTTAGCCATTTTCTAATCTGAAAGAACCTGAGTGGGCTTGCATTAATAACTTTGAATCATTATAATTCTTTCTGATAAGCCATATGGCCTTTTTAAAGCACAGAGTAGAGATTTTTTGAGGGAGGTAGTTTTTCTCGGGGTGGGGGCAGGGGAGGGAAACATAGTGGAGCCACATACCCACTAGCATTGCTAATCTAGGTGTGTAGTCATAATTTACCCTTCAGCTTTATAGGACTCTGCAACTCACTATAATTCTTGCTTGTTTTTGCTCAGTTTTTTTTTTTAACTTGGAATTATAAACCTTTGTGAGAACTTACAAGAAGAGGTGAATAAGATTAGTTTTGAATATAATTGAAAGATTCAACACTTTGTGCCTACTATTTTTTGGTTAATTCTACAGTTTTGGGATAGGTAATAATTTCATATGATTCAAAGAGCAAAATATATAAAAAGATGTACAGTGCAGTGAAAACTCTCACTCTAGTCTGCCCCTACCCCCCTTTCCTCTGCACTGCAGGTAACATCTTTATTAATTTCTTGAACAGCCTTGCAGGCTTTCTTTATGTAATAACAAACAAATAAGAACACGTATTGTTAATTTTCTCCCTTAAGCCAAAAAGCATGCTTTACACATTGTTCTGTACCTTGCATTTTTCACTTAACAGTATGTTTTAGATGCCTTCCAAATCAGCACATTGGGAACTTCTTCATCTTGACTTACTGTAGAGTGTTCTATGATGTGTATGCACCATAACCTGGTTACCTTTCCCCTGTTGTAGATTCTTGGGTTATTCCCACTTTTTTGTAATGATATAAGAATAGATGTGTTCATATACCACTTTGTTTCTATAAATTCTATGGGGTAAATTTCCAGATGTGGGATAACTGGATCAAAGGGTAGATATATTTGTAATTTGGATCGTTATTGCCAGATTGCCTTCTACAGGGGTTTACTAATTTGCCATCCCATAAGCCACACCAGTACCAATTTTAATTCTTAGGAAATTGGTTAATTTCGACATTTTTATGTTCTCAAGTTATTTTTCAAGTGTGAATAGGATATTTGAAGTTAATTGAGGAGAATTTTGTGTTCAGTGAGAATGCCAGGCAAAGCAGAGTTCTCATCTTTTTGAGACCTTTTGTTTTTTAGATTAGGAGACAGAGCATAAGACTAAAATTTAAGAAACTTGAGCTTTAATCCTGGTTTTGTTGCCAACCATATGTGTTCTTTATAGCTTCTATGTCTGTAGCCTTTTCTGTAAAAGGAGGATAGTAATTTTATTTTCTCTCTTACTTTGTAAGGTGATAACATAAAAAATTAGAATATATATATATATAT
>NW_007726373.1:564735-572220 GCF_000696425.1 Galeopterus variegatus | reverse complement strand
ATATATATATATATATTGCTTTGAAAAAAAGAGAATATTATGAAATATAAGAAATAAATTTCTCCTGTGACATCTTTTACTTTGGAAATTAGGAATCAAACTAAAATGCTTCATGGTTCATGTATAACAGATGAAATCCAAGGAATCTACAGTTAGGAAGTTAGCACATGGTCACACAAGAGGATCATTAAGTTCTGAGATAAACTAGGGAGCTCAAAGAGTAGGATGACATTGTTCAGGTGAGGCAAATGGCATTTCAGAGAAACTTGCTGATGCTGAAGATAGTAATTCTCAAAGGCTTTAGTAAACATATACTCTTTGATCTTGTAGTTGATGAGAAAAGAAAGTCCAAAACTACACACATGGTGCTCCTGGAGATCATTAAAGAAGAAGGCCTGTGAGTACTACTACAGTTCGTATTTGTTACACAAAGCAACTTGTTAGGAGATTAATGTGCCTCCAATACACCTACACTCGCTGTCCATTCTTATTGTCTTATAGTGTTGTGGATTTGTAATTACCTGACTAGTAAATACATGATTGTTTTCAATTCCTTAAAGACCTGCGATTAGCCATTTGTTCTTGATTATGGAGTCTTCTATGAAACCAGTGCTTTGTTTTATGTACAGTAAACTGAAGAACATAATATTTGTTTAGTTCATTCCTATCAGATGCATTCAGACAGATTATATACCTTTGAAAATTTTTTTTTTATTTGGAAATAATTTCAAATTTACAAAAAGTTGCAAAACTGAAATTAGTACAAAGAACACCAGTATATGCTTTACCCAGATTCGTCTGTTGTTAACAATTTTTCCCATGTGTTTTCCTGTTTGTGCTCATGCACTCTCCCTCATTCCCACTTCTCTTTATTATACACACACACACACACACACACCAGATGCTCTCTCACTCCCTCCTGCTACTCCTTATTACACACACACACCCCACACACATAAATTTTTAAAATTACATGAGAAAAAGTTATATACATCAAAGCCTTTTACCCCTATGACATTGACACTTTTAAAGAATACAGTACCCCCCACACACTTTATTTTTAAATAAAATGCTTCTCATTTTAAGTTTGCTTCATGTTTCTTTATGATTAGATTGAGGTTATGCATTCTCAGCATTGATGATATTGTGTCTTTCTCAGGGTATCACATCTGGAGTCACATATTGTCCACGTGCCCTTCATTGGTTAATTATGATTTCTTAAATTCGATTTAGTTACTGTATAGTTATTTTTTTCTTCCCTTGCAACTATATGCAATGTATGAGTAGATACTTTAAGATATGCAAATACCCTGCTCCTCATCAAAATTGCTCCCCTAAATTTACCATGAAGTTGCAAAATGATGATTTTCCAACTCCAGCATTGCCTCCACATTTACCAGTCTTGGCATTCTACTGTAAGCAGGAGCCTCACCTTCACTCTTATTTATTAATTAATTAATTTATTATTGGTATGGACTCAAATTCATATTTTTTCAGATGTTTACAATTGATTACCGTACTTAATTAGTTTGGTGTTCAAATTATCCTAGGTTTGGCCTTTCAGTCTGGTTCCTATACCCTTCTGACATGCCCCCTTCATTTTTTTTGTTTTTGCACTTATTTTCTATAATTACTTCATTTTTAATGTTCTTGTCCTGTAATAAAACACGAATGATGCTATATCAACTACGAGTCATGAGGAAATTGTCTCCAGTTTTACATAGTAATGATACTAAAGGAAATTGAGGAAGAAAAATCAGTAAATCAATTATTGACTTTGTGTTGTTTCTTTGGTATCATTAATGCTAGAAAAGATATTTTGATCTGGACATACTTCAGAATATAAGGTATGTGTACAGTTTGGAGTCCATTGTAGTGTAAGAGTGAATCTTGAGATGGATGATCAGGCTTTTCTAGAACTTCTCTGCCAATTTCTGATGGCTTTTGTCCATGACTTTTACTTTGCTTGTTGTGTTTTTCCCTAGTTTGGCACCATATCGAGGGTGGTTTCCAGTTATTTCCAGTCTCTGCTGCTCCAACTTTGTCTATTTCTACACTTTTAATAGCCTCAAAGCAATCTGGGTCAAAGGTCAACATTCTACTACTGGAAAAGATCTGGTAATTGGATTTATTGCAGGTAACAAGGTTTTCTGAGTGTAAAATGTCTTTATATTTTGATATTTGTCTTGTGGTCCATATATCCTCTAACAGGTTATTTTAGCACAAAGTAATGCTATGAAGAATATAGTCAGGCTTTTGAGTTGGTGGTTTTTTTATTGTAGTAAAAAATGCGTAACATAAAATTTACCATCTTAATCATTTTAAGTGTGAGTTCAGTAGTGTTAGGTATATTCGCATTGTTGTGAAACAGATCTCCACAACTTTTTTATGTTGAAAACCTGACATTATACCCATTAAATGAACTCCCCTTATCTCCTTCCCCCAGCTTCTTGTAACCACCATTCTACTTTCTGGTTCTAAGGATTTGACAACTTTAAATATTTCATATAAGTGCAGTCATTGTACAGTACTTATCTTTTTGTGACTGGCTTATTTCACTTAGTATAATGTCCTCAAAATTCACCCATGATGTAGCATATGACTTGATTTCCTTATTTATTTATTTTTTTGGCTGAATAATATTCCTTTGTGTATATCACATTGTGTTTATCCATTCATCTGTTAATGGACACTTGGGTTGCTTCCACCTCTTGGCTATTGTAAATAGTGCTTCTGTGAACATGGAAATGCAAATATCTCTTTGAGAGCCTGCTTTCAATTCTTTTGGATATATATCCAGAACGGCATTGCTGGATCATATGTAGTTCTGTTTATTTTTTTCAGGGACCTCAATACAGTTTTCCATAGCAGTTTTAACATTTACAGTCCCATGAACGGTACACAGAGGTTCCAATTTCTCCACATCTTCAACAATGCTTGTAATTTCCTTTTTATGATAGTAGCCATCCTGACGGATGTGAGGTGATAATCTCATTGTGATTTTGGTTTGCATTTCTCCGGTGATTAGTGATGTTGAACATCTTCTCATATTCTTGTTAGCATATCATCTTTGTAGAAATGTCTACTCAAGTCCTGTGCCCATTTTTTAATTGAGTTACTTGACTTTTTGTTCTTGGGTTGTCGGAGTTCTTTTTGTGTTATAATGAAAAATATATGTCGTCTTTCTCCCTGGTTCCTGGCTTGGCTCCTAAAACCGTTGGAATTTTCTGAGTGGTATTGTTTTTTGTTATTCTTAATAAGCCCCATTCAACCATGAGTTTATGCTAATAAGGTGACTGTTGGTGGGCCCCTAAATAGCTTCAGGATAGGGCCTTATGACCAGAAGAACCAACCATATGATTAGAGGGGAACAGAGAGGGGCTGAAGATTGAGTTCATTCCCCAGTAGCCAATGGTTTAATCATACCTATGTAATGAATCCTCCATGAAAACACCTATATAATGGATTCAGAGAGCTTCTGAGTTGGTGAACACATCAAGGTACCAGGAGGGTGTTATGCCAAGTAAGGATATAGAAACTCTGCACCTCTCCCACCTCTCTATGCATCTTGTCCATTTAGCTGTTCCTAAGTTGTATCCTTTACAGTAAATTGGCCATGGTAAGTAAAGCACTTTGCTGAGTTCTGTGAGCCTTTCTAGCAAATTATTGAACCTGAGGAGTAAGTCTTGGGAACCCCTCGATTTGTAGCTGGTTGGTTACAAGTATGAGAGGCTCAGTACTCACAACTGGTGTCCCAAGTGGAGCAGTCTTGTGAGATGGAATCCTTAAATCTGTGGTGATGCTAACTCCAGATGATTAATGTTAGAATTGAATTGAATTGTTGGATATCCAGTCGGTGTCCAGAGAGTTGGAGAAGTGGTGTTGGAAAAGATACCATGTATTTGGTGTCAGGAGGAAAAAAAGACTCTCAGTTGGGGTGTTTGATGTTTTGTTGTTGAGTTATATGAGTTTTTTATATATTCTGGATATTAACCTCTTATCAGATATACGATTTGCAAATATTTTTTCCCATTCCATATATTGCCTTTCACTCTGTTGACTGTGTGCCTTTGATGCACAAAAGTTTTTAAGTTTGGTGTCATCCTATTTGTTTATTTTTGCTTCTGTTGCCTGTGTTTTTGGTGTTATACCCAAGAAATCATTGCCAAGTTCAATCCTTGTGTTTTCTTCTAGCAGTTTTATAGTTTTAGGTCTTATGTTTAGATCTTTAATCCATTTCGAGTTAATTTTTGTATGTGGTATAAGATAAGAGTTTAACTTATTCTTTTGCATGTGGGTATCCAGTTCTCCCAGCATCATTTGTTGAAGAGACTGTCCCTTTCCCCATTGAGTGGTCTTGGCACCCTGGTCAAAAACCATTTGACCATATATGTGAGGATTTATTTTGGGGCTGACTTGGCTTACTTTTATCTTTTTAATCCAGAGAGGAAGATCAGTTGTCCCTGTTTGGCAGCCCATACCCAGAATTTATAGAAATTAAGATCTCTTTTTTTTAAAAAATGGGATTATAATACCTTCCCTACTTTCCATGATTTTTTTTTGACTGAGGTTTTTGTGAGACATTTAATGAACGGGAGTATCTACATAATTTGCAGGACCCAGTGCAAAAGGAAAACACAGGGGCCCTGGTTCAAAATTTATTAAGCATTTCAAGTCTGTGACACCAGGGCATTAAACCAAAGGTGGCACAGGTTGCATGTCTGTGAAGCCTGCCCTGAGTGTGAAAGCATTTAGTCAGTTGTGACAAAGGTATTTTAGTGCACAGCACAGTATAATTAGTATCATAAGACTTGTTAATGCTTTAGGGGTTCATAGAAGGAAGAGATGTCACTTTTAACTGGGAGGTATCTGCTTGTAGAAAGCAGTGGCTCTTGAAGTGAGCCTTAGCAGGATCAGTAGCATTTTTAAGTGAATAGAAGATGGTTTCCTGATAGTATGGTAGGAAATTGAGAAAATGCAGGACAATGCTTGGAACAGTGAGCTCTCTAGTTAGTGAGTGAAGTTAGTATAGTAACATGAATGATAAGATGAGTAGGAGCCAGAGTTCGAAGGACTTTGGATTCATGTCATCTGAGACTTTAGAAGTGCTAGGGAGCCATTAACCTGATGCTGTGAATATTTAGTCATTGTCTGTCTCCATGCAGTAGAATATGAACTCCGTAGGAGCCGGTATGTTTTATAACATATACCCCTTCTTATAATGTTTAGTAGATGCTCACTAAATACTTGCTGAGTGACCAAAATATTTATTGAATTAAATAGTCATGGTCTTATTAAAGAGGCAGAAAGAAAGTAGATGTCTTTCCTATGATTTTTTTGTGTTTATCTATTTCAGTTTGTAAATAATTTATTTAAATATTGCACATTTAGTTTTAATATTTTGTGGAATCACTTTTTGATATTCTTTGAGAAATTACTAATTTGGAGGCCACACAGTTGAATAATGTAAATATCCACTTGAAAGTAAAGTTACTTGACTAGAAAATAGTTACCAGGCAAGAAGTATTCATGGCCCCCGAGTCCTTTTATCCACCTGTACTGAGGCCACTGCTCTGTTTTTTGGTTCGGTCTCTGAGCCTTTCTTCTGCTTAATATTCTCATCTTAGTCTTAGGTTGATTTTGATCTAATTAACTTTCAGTTGGATCAATTTTCACATAAAGAGTATAATGTACAGGATTTTATTCTCAGAGGAAATTAATGAATAGTTGTAGGTAAATAACTCAGGATAGAAATCTAGGAATCATCATAGGCTCTTTGTGCCCTCTCATCTGCTTGGTCATCAAGAACCATTGGTCTATCTCCTAAGAGTATGTGAGAGAGAGAGAGGGAGTGTGTGTGTGTGTGTGGCCGGTACAGGGATCTGAACCTATGACCTTGGTGTTATAAGGCTGCACTCTGAGCTAACCAGCCAGCCCCTTATCTCTTAAATATCTCTTGAGTCCATTCCCTCTTCTCTATATCCATAGCCGTTTCCTAAAATTAAGCCTCATTATCTCTCACCAGTACAATTGTACTAGTCTTATCTTGCCTTTGAGGTCTTCTTCACTAATCCATTTTGCACAGTCCTGCCCAGGTAGCCTTTCTAGGAGAATAGTTTTCAAACAGTGTCATGACTTGAACTCAAGCTTGAGATTTATTCACTTGAGGAAAAATATCACAATAGATTCTGTACAGAAAGAACCTTTTTTACATTATTGCAGCAAATGGCAATCTAGTATTGTCTTCTGTTCTCAAGACCAATTATTTGCAATACCTTGATTTTAATACATTTTAGATTACTGTAGTTTATATGTATTTGCATTTTAAAGGTTATGACTCGCTGTTGGGGACTAACTCATATAACTTTCCATGAAACTACTAATTCGTGGACTATATGATAAAAATCTTGTGCTTTTTGTTCAAAGTTGTTTATTTGCTGTGTCTGACATCCCACATTACCCACCAAGTACACACCACCCCTTGTTACTCTCTCACTGTGCCCTGCTTGTTCTTCTTTCTGTATTTCTCTGTTTCTGTTGCTTATAACAGGATATCTGAAACTGGGTAATTTACAAAAAAATAAAATTTATTTCTTACAGTTTTGGAGGCTGGGAAGTCTACAGTTCAAGGGGTGTATCTGTTGAGGGCCTTTTGGTGGTAACTCTCTATAGCAATGCAATGTCCTGGTAACCAGGATATCACATGGCGAGAATTACAAGAGCAAGAGAGCTAACTTTGTCACTCACTCTCCTTATAAAGCCACAGAAGCCTCAGAACCACACCCATGACAACCCATAAAACCATCAGCTCATTACTCTGTGAACTAGTCAACCCGTTCATGAGGGCACAGTCCTCATAATCCAATCACCTATTAAAGGCCCCACCTTTCAAATACCATAATTAGATTTCTACCCTTTTAACACTGTTACAATAGAGGTCAAGTTTCCAATACATGAACTTTTGGGGGGCACATTTGACTCATAGCACTTTCTAACTCTTATCACAGTTTATAATTACAGTAGACTCCCCCATACCTAACACAGCTGGACTGGCATAGTAGGGCAGCTATTTTTTTAAAATCAGTCAATTAAAGTAGATAATATCATATATAGCCTACTTAAGTATTTTATTTTAACTTAAAATGTATAAGTATGTACTCCTCCAAATTTTTATTGTATGGCCAAGGCTTTTTCTTGGCATATGTGTTCACTGATGGGAGTTCTGTGCTTTTTTTCTTTTTTTTTTTCGTGTCCGGCAACGGATCGCAACCCTCAGTGTTGCGCCCTTACCGGACCGGGACCGGCAACGGGATCGCAACCCTTGGCATCGCGCCCGCACCTCGCTCAGCCAGTGAGCGGGAACCGGTCTGTATGTGGGATCCGAACCCTCAGCGGGAGCGCCGCTGCGCTCCCAAGCGGCGCACTGTAGCAGTGCGCCACCGGGCCGGCCGAAGCATGTATGTTTTTTCTTTTTTTTTTTTTTTT
>NW_007726373.1:520818-563787 GCF_000696425.1 Galeopterus variegatus | reverse complement strand
GGGAACCGGTCTGTATGTGGGATCCGAACCCTCAGCGGGAGCGCCGCTGCGCTCCCAAGCGGCGCACTGTAGCAGTGCGCCACCGGGCCGGCCCCGTGTGCTTTTTTTCTTACATAACCTATACCTATAATGTTTTGCCTATAGTAACAGATACAACTGGCATAAACAGGTTGGAGTTGAGTCATAATTCACTCTTAGTAAGCGTAAAACTCAGTGGATAATAGTTGACGAGTGTGGGCTTACTAGCAAGTAGCCTCCTGGTCACAAGCATTCAGTGTGCTGTGGGCATCTGTCAGTATGTCTTATGAAAGGAAAGAAGAACATAGGTTTACCTGGTGAGTCCATTATGTGGAGCTCGTTAAAAGAGATCCCACCGTAATAATCCTGAAATGTCTTCTTGAGTGGGTGAAAAAAGCGTGGAATTACAGTCGACATGCAGAGGGAGCTCATGGATCTGTGTCAGTTGTGAGCATCATCTATTTCGTGCGTTGTCAGAGAAATGGTCAAGACCTGCTCTTCTGAAACCCAAATCTAATTGTGTTATCCCCTGCATAATACCCTTCAGTGTCTGGCCCTTGCACATAGCGTGGTACCCTCAGCATACCAGGCCCCCACTGTTTACAGGATGAAAGCCTGACATACAAGATCTGCTAGGATACTACTTACTCTCTAGTTTGATCTTTACTAATCTTCACTTGATCTTTACTGCAGATGCCACAGGGCACTGAGTGCAGTCATGTGTTGCTTCACGATAGGGATACATACTGAGAAATGTATCATTAGGCGATTTTGTCACTGTGCAAACGTCACAGAGTGTACTTACACAAACCTAGATGGTATAGCCTACTATACTCCTAAGCTATATGGTATAGCCACCGTCGTATGTGCAGTCCATTGTTGACCAAGACGTTATGCAGCACATGACTGTACTGGTAAGGAGGAGGCTACTCACTAGTACACCCATGCTCTTCTACTTCTAACCACCAAGTTTTATGCTTACTGAGAGTGAATTATGTCTTTTCTCCAACCTGCTTATGGCAACTGTATCTGTTATTGTAGGCAAAGCATTACAGGTATGGATATTCTCCTCCCATGCCAAACTGTGACTATACCAAGACATTTAGTACCTTCATTCCTCTACAGCGACTGTGGTCTGTCTGAAACAGTCTTACTCTTTTTCATCTTAGTAACCTATTCATCCTTTTATTCTCAGCTATCTCTTCTTCAGGAATCCTTCCCTGTTTCCCATATTCACTACCCCCAGGTTTCATTCTGGGTTAGGTGCTCTTACTCTGTGCTCCAACATGGCACCTACCTTTGTCTTCATGCTTACTCTACTATATAATAATAAGTCTGCATGTTCTTCTTTATTTTTTACTGGACAATAACTTCCTTAAAGGCAGAGATTACATTTTTGTTATCTCTGCATCCCCAGTGTCTTAGCACACTGCCTGGTACATAGAAGGTGCTGATTAAATGTTGAATGGATTAATTAAATTTAAAGGACTGCTCCTCCTATAGGCCTTTTGCCAAATGGCAACTCTAGTCTTCTAGTTGCCCTACCAAAAATCCTGAATTTATCTTCTTTCTCTCTGACCCCACCTCCTATCCACAAGCAAATCCTATTACCTCTTTCTTCATATGGTATCCAGAATTTATCTCCTCCTCTCCACTACCACATGAGTCCCAACCACCATCAAATCTTGCCTGAATTATCTTCAGAGCCTCCTAACTGATCTTCTGCTTCCTCCTTGGCCCCTTCAGTCTGTATTCAGCACAGCAGCCAGTGTGATTATGTTAAAATGTAGGTGAGATCATATCATTTCTCTGTTCAGAGCCCTTCACTTGCTTCCCATCTCACTCAGTAAAGGCCAGTCCTTGCCTTGTCCTACAAAGCCCTGTATGACCTGGCCCTCCTATTCTCTTCACGCACACTGTCGCAGCCACCCTGGCCTCTTTTCTCCTCCCTGAGCACTCCTGGCTTGCGTCTGCCTGTGTACCTGCTGTTTCCTCTGCCTGGTGACTGCACAGTTAACTCCTTCACCTCCTTTAAAGTTTCTCCCTAAATGGTCACATTGTCTAAAATGGTTCCCCTTTCTAGCCCCCAATACTCTCTATTCTCCTCTGTGCTTAAATTTTGTCCTTAACCCTTATTCTCTAAAATACTACGTTTTACTTATTTATCTTGTTTATTGTCTGTTGTACACCATTAGACTATAAGCTTTATGAGGACAGAGATTTTTCATTTATTATTATTATTTTTTTTAATTTTTAAAATTTTTTAAAGATGACCGGTGAGGGATCTTAACCCTTGACTTGGTGTTGTCAGCACCACGCTCAGCCAGAGAGCCAACCGGCCACCCTTATATAGGATCCGAACCCGTGGCCTTGGTGTTATCAGCACCACACTCTCCCAAGTGAGCCACGGGCTGGCCCTTCATTTTTTATTTACTCCTGTATCCTCAGCACCTATCTTAACCCTTGACTTGGTGTTGTCAGCACCACACTCAGCCAGTGAGCCAACCGGCCACCCTTATATAGGATCCGAACCCGTGGCCTTGGTGTTTTCAGCACCACACTCTCCCAAGTGAGCCACGGGCTGGCCCTTCATTTTTTATTTACTCCTGTATCCTCAGCACCTAGAACCTGGCTTAGCACACAGTAGATACACAATTGATGAGCAGGCTATAAAGGAATGACTTGTGGAGGGGGTACTAGAAAAAGTTTTCTATATTAACCAAAGGAATTGGGCCAGGATTACAATTTGTTTACTGCATCTAAAGTATATATTAAGTCATTTCAGAATTGCTAATTCATTCTTAGGGGGTGGGGGGAGATGGGGAGGGAACATATACTAAGTTTCATATTTGTTTCCAGTGGCTGATATCAATAGTGTTTAATATCAATAAAGATAAATATTCTTAATAGCTATCGGAAAAAATAGGGCATTAGAGTGAAAGTGAAATTCTGTCTTTTGAGATTTTAAAAAATAAAGTGAATAATCACATGATGATTAGATCAGTGGTTCTCAACTGAGGCTGATTTTGACCCACAGGGAACATATGGACATGTCTAGATACATTTTTATCTATGGTACTGGCATCTAGTGGGTAGAGGCCAGGGATACTGCTAAACATTCTACACAACAGTCCCATGCACACAACAAAGAATTAGCCAGCCCAAAATGTCAGTATTGTCACAGTAGAGTGACCCTGGGTTGAAGAATTTTATAATCTTTTGTAATTCTGAGATTTTCTTATTATAGGTCTTCTCTTTTTCTGAAGGTGGGGAATTCCTTGGAAATTTTGTGAGTTTTAAACTGATCTTGATAGCATGTTTTTATATCTTAATACAAGGATACTTTTTAAAAAATCATGGAAAAACAGAATTAAAAGATAATATGAATCTTTCCATGAACTTTTTGAAGTATCCTCATATATACATATTCTTACAGTAATTAGAAGAGCTTTTCCTCTTCCTGCTATGAGCCCTGTTGTATTATAATTACTGTAGAAATGAGTTTTATTATCTCCAAGGAGAACTAGGAGCAGCATTATTGCTATTCAAATCTGCTCGAAAGAAATTAAGAGAGAAATGTAATAAAACAAACAAAATTCTGCTTGAAACTTAGAAATTTATTATTTATTGTATTTTCACAGAAAAAAAAATAAATAAAGCCCATAAATCTTAATACTCTGGGGAAGAATTTGGGAACAGAACCTTGCAGATAACTTAAATGAAGAAGACACTTGACATTTTTATGAAAGTGGAATTTTTACCAATAACTGTTTTGAATGCAGGTGGTTTTATCATTGCTGTGATAGTTCAAAATCCATTTTCTGCCCTTGGGCTTTAACTTAAAACTGACAAGACAGGTTTGTTCCTGTTGTGTATTGAGTTGCATTCCCTCCTGAAGAGTCAAAGGGTTAGATTTATGGCCATTCTCTTGTATCTGTGATCATTGTACATATTTCCCAGAAGTACATACCCAATTAGCATACTTCATTTTTGTTTTCTGTCAGTAACAAAAGAGACTCACTGCTGGTAAAACTACTTGTTTTCAAGATTTCAGAAGTAAATAGTTGTGTTTCAATTATTCCTTGAGTCAGTGAATAATTTTAGTGTGATCAGTTACTGTTCTTCATCTCTTGATTTTGGTCTTGTTTACTAGTAAATGATTTGTTACCCCCCAAAAAGAAAAAAGAATCATAGACATTAGAATTAGAAGAAAAACAATCTCCTGTCCTTAGGTAGATAAGGTATTAATTAGTATTTCCATCTTAGAGTTGAAGTTACATCCATAGCTTGGAATCGGTAGAAGAGTTTTCTACCCAGGATCATAAATAAGCAGATGGTTTTCTTTATCCTTTGGGCCAGTCAGGCATTATTAAGAGTTGGAATCAGTAATCATTAATGTCTTGTGACATATTTCTCCTCAGTAGAATGTTGTCTCTTGCTTTATTATATTTTTTTTCTTTTGGCAGCTGGCCAGTACAGGGAAAATTTCAATGGTATCTATGCTATTGTATTTACTTTATGTCTATTATTTATACTCTTACACACATCTCTAAATCTATATGTCCTATATGACAGGTACTTTACTTATGTTATCCCATTAAACTCTCACAGCAATCCAAGGAAGCAAGTCTTACAACTCTCATTTTTTTTTTTTAAAAGATGACCGGTAAGGGGATCTTAACCCTTGACTTGGTGTTGTCAGCACCATGCTCAGCCAGTGAGCGAACCGGCCATCCCTATATGGGATCCGAACCCGGGGCCTTGGTGTTATCAGCACCGCACTCTCCCGAGTGAGCCAGGGCCGGCCCAATTCTCAAGTATTTTTGAGTGTCTTTTCCCAGAACTCATAAAATTATAGTGGTCAAAAAGTACCTCTCTGTCTATTTTGGCTTAGAGGATGAAAAAAGTACTTGAATTTTTCAGATAAAAAAGCCTTGAAAAGCAAAATGTTTTTACAAGGACTTTATATTCTCTCATTTAAATAATGTGGTTCATTTTTTTCGTACTTGAGGTTTTTCTCAGAATCATTTCAGTGTTTCAGCTTGTATTAATAGTGGGGATATGAAAGCCAAATTTTAAATAATGGTTAAATCTTAATCTTTGCTGCATTGCCTCTTAGGTGTTTTGTGTGCCTACCTCTTGAATAGAACATGAAAGAAATTTTTATTTCTAAAGAATTTATTTAATGGGCAGTGTATTTAATTTGTTTAGAAAGGTATGAACACTGTACCTTTCTGCAGGGTCCATGGAAGCTTGTGATCGCCTGTCTTCCTTTTCATCTTGAAAAATATCTAGCAGACCTTTCAGTAGCACTTTCTAGTTTGATGTTCCTGGCTGTTGATTTTTTTCTGTTAAGTGAAGTGTGCATTGCATTGAATAGGAATACATTCTAAAGTCTGAGCAAATGGGCATGTATTGATATCCTTCTATCTTGGCCTCTGGGGCACTGAAACTTTTTAAAAATGAGACTAGCAGGAATCTGTAGGTAAAGCTTTTCCAGATTATGATCAGTGCCTCAAATAACAATGTATGGATGTATCAAGTCGTAACTAACGATGACTCCTTGATGTTGCATGAATCTATAAAAATATAACAAATACAATTTATAAAACTATTGGTAATTTCTTTTGAAAAATGTATTCTCATAATGCTCCTAAGAGAGAGGTAGCAAAATATCTTTTTTTTATTTTTCCTTTTTGTCTTTTTTTACTGACCGGTAACCGGATCGCAACCCTCGGTGTTGCGCGCACACCGCGCTCAGCCAGTGAGTGGGAACCGGTCTCCACATGGGATCCGAACGGCGGGAGCGCCACCGCACTCCCAAGTGGCGCACTCTCCAGTGTGCCACCGGGCCGGCCCAGCAAAATATCTTTTTTTTATTTTTCCTTTTTGTCTTTTTTTACTGACCGGTAACCGGATCGCAACCCTCGGTGTTGCGCATGCACCGCGCTCAGCCAGTGAGTGGGAACCGGTCTCCACATGGGATCCGAACGGCGGGAGCGCCACCGCGCTCCCAAGTGGCGCACTCTCCAGTGTGCCACCGGGCTGGCCCAGCAAAATATCTTTTGCAACTGTATGCAACAAATGAAAAAATTGAATTTTATTTATTTATTTAGGCGGCTGGCTGGTATGGGGATCCAAACCCTTGACCTTGGTGTTATCAGCACCACACTCTAGCTGAGTGAGCTAATCAGCCAACCCAAAACTGAATTTTAATCTCTTGGCTGTTTCACCAAGTTTATCCTTGATGAGATTGTGTCTTCTGTATGCAGGTTCAGTATCCCTTATCCTAAATGCTTGGGACCAGAAGTGTTTCAGATTTTGGATTTTCTCAGATTTTAGAGTATTTGCATACGCATAATGAGATATCTTGGGGATGGGATCCAAGTCTAAACATAAAATTCATTTATGTTTCAGACACACCTTATACACATAGCCTGAAGATAATTTCTTACAGTGTTTTCAATAATTTTGTACATGAAACACATGACCTGTCACATGAGGTCAGGTATGGAATTTTCCACTTATGGTGTCATGTTGGTGCTCAAAAAGGTTCAGATTTTAGATTTTGGAGCATTTCAAATTTCAGATTTTCAGATTAGGGATGCTCAACCTGAAGTATGTTTTGAGATTCCTTAAATCGAGATTCCCTAAATTGAAACATTTTTGGTCCACTTTTGTTTAAATGACTTTTAGTAAAAGATTTCTCTTCCTTAGGACTGTGCCTTTTGGTTCTTCAGAAAGTGACTAGAGTCCGGCAGTTCTGTGTGTGCTTGTTTGCTGAGTTTGTTCATTGGTTCATTTGTTCAGTCACAGTAGTCCCTTCTCCACAGTTTCACTTTCCGAGGTTTCACCTGACTTGTATTAAAATATATTGTTATAATTTTCTTTTTTTTTTATGAAGAAATGAAATTTATTTCTTACAGTTTTAGAGGCTGGGAAGTCCATGGTCCGGGGGCATGTCTGGTGAAGGCCTTCTTGGTGTGACTCTCTACAGCAACAGATTATCACATAGCAAGAAGGGCTAGAGCAAGAGAGACATAATTTTCTATTTTATTGTTAGTTATTGTTTTTAGTCTCTTACTATGACTAATTTATAAATTAATTTATAAATTAAGCTTTATTGTAAATGCATATATATGGGAAAATACATGGTACATATCGGGCTCAGGTTCAGGCATCTACTGGGGTCTTGGAACATAACCCCCACAGATAAGGGGGGACTATTATTATATTTATTTAACAAATATTTGTAAAGTATATACCATGTGTCAGGCACTTTGTTACAATTCTGTCTGGTATTTTTTTTAATCATTTCAGGACTGATGAGGAATGGTTTAATATCTCACGATGGTGTTAAATTGGGATCATGTATTTTCAGAAAAGAAGCACCTGGCTCATTGTATTGTTCCACCCTGAGACAACCTTGGGGGGGCCAAGATCCCCATCCTTAAGCTTGTAAGGATTGTGATGCTCGCGAAGCTATTTCAGGTGTTTTGTCACACTTCATAGCTGCTGCTTGCTGCCTGCCTATCCTAATTCTCTAAGCAATAAGGGACTCTTCAATGAGCTTCTAGTCCCTGTTGAAGCACTTTGAAATATCACCACTTTCTCCCACCTGTTATCCATTGTACCAGATTCATATTCACTTAAAACCATGTGAGCTACTCGTGTGAGAGTTGTAAATTGTGTGTTTTATCTGATATTGCCATGGACTTAGCACGTTATTAATAAGCCACTTCCTCTCTATAAAGCTGTTATTTAAGAATTATATTTAAAACTATATCACAATTGCTACTTTGAATGCTGTATAAATTGACAAGTAGATTGCCTCCTGTTGCACAAATAAGGAAACTTACTACTTTTTTCACTTGGAGAGGTGCTGCTGCCAGCCATTTTGCTATCCAAATTGCTTCTAACAATAGTGGCTTCTGTTGTACCCTGACACAAAGAGACACCTTACCCTGTATTTCTCAGGAAGTCGGTGGCAGAGGTGTAAATGAAATATTGGTGTGTAGCTGTAAGACAGCAAAGTTTAAAAGGTTACATTTTGCTTTCCCTATGTCTCTCCCTCTTTCTTTTTAAAGGAGTGGTGAATGTGTTGCTAACGACTCCACTCTGGGTTGTAAACACCAGACTGAAGCTCCAAGGGGCAAAATTTAGGAATGAAGACATTGTACCAACCAACTACAAAAGTATTGTTGGTAAGTGTCTTCTTGGCTGAGTTCCTCTTGAAGGGTTTTCTTCCTTCTTTGTATCTGGAATCTATTGCAATGGTAAAGCTACGTAACAGACAACCTCAAATCTCAGTAAGCATTTGTTTAGCTCATGTGTCTGGGTTAACAGGGATTTGACTCATTTAGGTGACCCCAGTCTGAGAGTCTCAGCTCCACATCTCTCATCCTCTTCCTGGGACCAGCCTGAGCATATTCTTCTCATGGTGATAGTGAAAACACAAGAGTATAGACCCAGTTGTGCAAGAATATTTCAAGCCCCTGTTTGCACCTTCTGACATCCTAATGGCCAGAGTCATCTCATGGCCAAGCCCAGACAAGGGGTAGAGAAGCATACTGCTCCCAAGGAGTGTAGCTAGGAGGGGGTGAGCATTTTTGAAGAATAACCTATTATACTTGTTTTGGTAGAGTTGTCTTTGGATATAGAGACCAGATTGGTATCTGATATTTTTGAGACTCTGCAATTTAATAATATCACATTGCCTGGTTTTCCTTTCCCATGTGTCTGTCTTTGTAATTGGAACAGTGGTTTTCTTATAAGTCAGATTCTGTATAATGGACTGTATTAGTCCATTTCTGTTCCTTATAACAAAAGACCTGGAACTGGGTGATTTAAAAAGAAAACAAAATTTATTGCTTACAGTTTCAGAAGTTAGGTAGTCCAATGTCCAGTCACATCTGGTGAGTCTTCCTTCTTGGTAACTTTACAGCAATGCAGGGGTCTCACATGGTAGAAAATGGTGGAGCAGAGAGAGGGACAGACTCTTTGTGCTCCCCTTTTAAAGCCCTCAGAACCACGCCCCTGACCACCATTATTAATCCATTCACTATGGCACGGTCCTACAATCCATTCACCTCTTGAAGGCCCTGCCTTTCAATTACCATAATAGGATTTCCACTCTCTTAACACTGTCACAGTGGGAGTCAGGTTTTA
Source organism: Galeopterus variegatus (assembly GCF_000696425.1). Classification (NCBI taxonomy): domain Eukaryota; kingdom Metazoa; phylum Chordata; class Mammalia; order Dermoptera; family Cynocephalidae; genus Galeopterus; species Galeopterus variegatus. The sequence continues at coordinate 554,601 of NW_007726373.1, read as the reverse complement.
GGAGGACACTCAATCCAAGGCATGGACTCTAGGAAATGATCTCATCTTTTGTTGTATTGGAGTTTGTTGTGAAACATGTGACCTGCAGTTCACATTTCTGTGTAATACAGAGTTCCTGGTGGTGGTGATAATTACTTAGGAAAACTTGACATTCTCACCCCAGATTGTTAGCAAGAGTTGCCTGTGATCGAAGTTGGTCTCTCAATAACTTATTGACTGTCAGTGTCTGATTATTATCAAAAAATAGTTAACTGGTAAACTTGCCCCCAAAATATTATTGCAAGAAGGAAATCTTTGTAGAACCAGTATGGTTTGTGTTCTGGGTACATATGAAAAGAATTCACGTTGTCTTTTCTAGTTAGAGGATTGTCATTACACCTTTCAAAAGTCTCTGATTTCTTGCTTAGATGCTTTTCACCAGATCATTCGAGATGAAGGAATCTTGGCTTTATGGAATGGCACATTTCCCTCCTTGCTGCTGGTCTTCAATCCTGCTATCCAGTTCATGTTCTATGAAGGTTTAAAACGCCAGCTTTTAAAGAAACGAATGAAGGTAATCCTTGATTTTGTAAGCAGCCAAATAACAATCTTTGACCCTTCTTGTTGTTTGGGTTGATATGGTTTGTACATTCTTTGCTTTCCAGCTTTCTTCTTTGGATGTGTTCATCATTGGTGCAGTAGCCAAAGCAATCGCCACAACGGTCACCTATCCCATGCAGACGGTACAATCAATCCTGAGGGTGAGTGCGTGCTGGGCTTCTCCCTGCCTTTAGTCAAACAACATTCTAAAATACGCAGTCTTGGGCCGGCCCGGTGGCGCACTGCTACAGTGCGCTGCTTGGGAGCGCGGCGGCACTCCTGCCGAGGGTTTGGATCCCACATACAGACCGGTTCCTGCTCACTGGCTGAGCGAGGTGCGGGTGCGGCACCGAGGGTTGCGATCCCGTTGCCGGTCCTGGTCCGGTACGGGCGCAACACTGAGGGTTGTGATCCGTTGCCGGACATGAAAAAAGACAAAAAATAAAATAAAATACGCAGTCTCTTTATTTAATGCAATGTTAATAAAGCAATAAAGCAGTCAGTTGGTGTATTAGAGTATTATTCCCCATCCATTTTCCCATTTGTTTGATATTCTGCTAACCAGACTGGTTATCAGTTGGTTTCCCATTTGGTTTGGAATGAAGTGTACATTTACGATTTCTTAGGTGACATTGTATCTCAGGAAACCCACATGTGGAGAAAGGTTTTTTAAGGGCCTCAGGAAAATAGAAATTTGATTCCTTCTCATTCAAGTTGATTTGCTTGGTGCTCTAGGGCAGATTATCCTTTACAAAATTAGAGGTTAATTACTTTCCTTCACTCAGGAGGAATTAGTGATTTAGCTTCTCTGAAACACTTTCAAATTTCTGTTTTCTTAATTCGTTCACTTATTTATCCATTCAAATATTTATTAAGCACCCATTCTATGGGAGGAGCTGGGTATAGAGTGGTGAATAAAACAGTCATTTCTGCTTTCAAGGACCTAATGGAAGAGAAAATGAACAGGTAAACAAATAAAATAAATAGGCAATTACAAATTGAAAAAGAGCTTATAAAGGAAGTGAACAGCATTCTGTGATTTAGTGGAGGTGAGGGCCTTAGCCTGATTGGAGATGGGCTTCTTTGAGGAAGCATATTTAAATCAAGATACAAAGGAAGATAAGGACCCAGCCATGCAAAGAGTGGAGGAAAGTGAATTTCAGGTAAAAGGAGCATGATGTGCTAAGAGCTTGTTGTACATCTCGAAGGCTGGAGAGTAGATTAGGGTGAGATTGGAAAAGGTATTAATTGGATATTTTTATTATTGTATATTATAAAACATTACTCCAATATGATTTCCCTTCCAGGTAAAAATTGAGATAAAAAAAGCAGTAATAAACAGTAATTATTTATCTTTTATTTCCTTCTTCCCCAGTTTGGACGCCACAGACTAAACCCAGAAAACAGAACATTGGGGAGTCTTCGGAATGTTCTCTATCTTCTTCATCAACGAGTAAGGTGAGCTTTGTAGATGCTAACTGTCTTTCAACAGCTGTCTCTGACAAGGAGTGGTTGGGTTTGCTTCTCTTACACTATTGCCTTGGTAGTCACAGCATCAGCCTCAAAAACATCTCCTTTGCATACTGTGTTTAGACATGTAATATGACAGCATTTTGGGCAATTATGGAAAAGTTCAGGTCCTTATTCTTTGATAGTTACAAATATGAAGAACTCCTTCAGAAAAGGAACCCTCCTGTAATCTAATATACAGACCATTCTGCTTGGGTGGTGTTTCCATCAATGGCGTGTCTTATGATCTCTCTTAGGAATATAACATCTGTTTATAGAATAGCAGTAGTTGTGGGAAATAGAGGGGGGAGTAGGAAGAGTAATAACAATTATGATGAAGGTGATGTTGATAAGAGCAACTAACATTTTTGAGTGTTTGCTCTGTGATAGACACTGAACTAGATACTATACAGGGATAATCTCACTTAGTCCTGACAATAGCTCTATGAGGCAGGAACTATTGTCATTACCCTGTTTCATTTAAAGAAACTGACACTTAGGCCGGCCGTGGCTCACTTGGGAGAGTGTGGTGCTAATAACACCAAGGCCACAGGTTCGGATCCCCATATAGGGATGGCCGGACAGCTCACTTGGGAGAGCATGGTGCTGACAACACCAAGTCAAGGGTTAAGATCCCCTTACTGGTCATCTTTAAAAAAAAAAAAAAAAAGAAAGAAAGAAATTGACACGTTAGGGAAGTCAAATAAGTCAAGGACCTCCTTTGAAGCAAAAAGTGCTATAACTTTATTATTGTTCCTAGATACAAGATACTTTGAAAGTAAACATTATAAAAATAGGATATGCATTGGATAAAAAATAAAATCAAAGGCAAAGAATTGGTATAAAGTAAAAAATAAATACTCACCATACCAAGTGTTGACAAGGATATGGAGCAACCAGAATTTTCCTATGCTACTGGTGGGAATACAGGAGGGTACAACTGCTTCAGAAAGTATTTTGGCATTTTCCTTAAAAAGTTAAACATACAGGGGCCGGCCCGGCGGTGCACTGCTACAGTGCGCCGCTTGGGAAGCGCGGTGGCGCTCCCGCCGAGGGTTCGGATCCCACATACAGACCGGCCGCTCACTGGCTGAGCGAGGTGCGGGAGCAACACCGAGGGTTGCGATCCTGTAGCCGGTCCCGGTCCGGTGCGGGCGCGACACTGAGGGTTGCGATCCGTTGCCGGTCACGAAAAAAAAAAAAAGTTAAACATACACCTATCATAGGACTGAGCCATTCCACTTCAAGATATTTATCCAAGGAGAAATGAAAGCATGTGTCTACACAAAGACTTGTACACAAATGTTAATAACAGCTTTATTTGTAAGGGTGAAAAACTGGAGAGGCTGGCCTGTGGCTCACTTGGGAGAGTGCGGTGCTGATAGCACCAAAGCCACAGGTTCAGATCCCTGTATAGGGATGGCCGGTTAGCTCACTTGGGAGAGTGTGGTGCTGATAACAGCAAGTCAAGGGTTAAGATTCCCTTACCAGTCATCTTTAAAAAAAAAAAAAAAAAAAAAGGGCCGGCCCGGGTACGGCGCTTGGGAGCGTGGCAGCGCTCCCGCCGAGGGTTTGGATCCCATGTAGAGACCGGTCCGCTCACTGATTGAGCGCGGTGCGGGCGTGACACCGAGGGTTGTGATCCCATTACCGGTCACGAAAAAAGACAAAAAGGAAACAAAACAAAAAAAAACTGGAAACAAACCCAAATGTCCATCAGTGGGTGAATAGATACACAAGTTGATATATTCATACAGTGGAAAACTACTGAGAAATTAAAAAAGAAGAAATTATTGATACATGAAACAACATGGAAGAATCTCAAAATAATTATGCTGAGTGAAAGAAGTCAAATAAAAAAGAATTCATTCTATATGATTTCATTTCTATAAAATTCTAGAAAATGCAAACTAATCTATAGTGATAGAAAGCAGATCAGTGGGTTACCTGGGGCCAGGATAGGCATATGGAGGGAATGATTATAAAGGGACATAAGGATATTTTGAGGGTGATGGCTGTGTTTACCATTTTGAATATGTTGATGGAATCGCGAGAATACTTGTATACCTTAGTCAAAATTCATCAATTTGAAGTAAGCTGAACTTTAATAAAAGCTGTAAGTACATGCATACATAACCCCTGCTTTCTCTCCTTATTCCTTTTCCAAGAGGTAGTCACCGATCATAGTTAAGTATATATATTTCCAGAATATTATATAAAACATGTATTTGCAACATATATGTACAGCTTGCCTTTTTATAAACAAACATCCCTTCACATTGGCATCTGTGAACTTATTTTTGTAGTGACTGCCTAGTTTCCTATACATCATGTACCATGATTTATTTACATTTATTGATGGATATTTAGGGTGCTTCCAGGTTTTTGCCTTTACAAACATTGCTGAATGAACAGCCCAAAAATTTAGCTTTGTACACCTGTGTGATTATAATTGTAGAGAAAATTCTTTTACGTGAAATTAAGTCATTAAGGAGTTTGAACATACAGAATTTTGATAGAATGAAGAGCTTTCATTCTGCACATTAGAATGTTCTGCGATGATGGAAATATCTGTACTGTTTGGTAGGGTTGCTGCTAGATGCAGATAGCTATTGAGCAATTGAAATATGCCCAGTGCAACTGAGAAACTGAATTTTTAATTTTTAAAAAATTTTAATTGGGCCGGCCCGGTGGCGCACTGCTACAGTGCGCCGCTTGGGAGCGCGGCAGCGCTCCCGCCGAGGGTTCGGATCCCACATACAGACCGGTTCCCGCTCACTGGCTGAGCGAGGTGCGGGCGCAACACCGAGGGGTGTGATCCCGTTGCTGGTCCCGGTCCGGTACGGGCGCGACACTGAGGGTTGCGATCCGTTGCTGGACACGAAAAAAGACAAAAAAAAAAAATTTTAATTGCCACATATGGCCAGTGGCTACTACAAATGCAGTATACCATACCAGGCCTCTCCAAGCTTTTGTGTAATTAAGAATCACCTGAGATGCTTGTTAAAATGCAGATTCATGCCTCCTTTCTGGGATGAGGCCTGGCACTCTACATTTCTAAATAAACCCTGGTGTTTCTGATGTGGGTGAACCTCACCTTCAGAAACACTGAGGTAGAGTTTCTTGGGTTTCTTGGGTTATCATAATTCAAGTTAGTCAATGAACTTTAGAATACTTAGAAATTCATGAGTCGAGTCTTTTTGTTCTTGTTTTCCCCTAATAATAGGTTTTCACACAGCAAATGTATAGTAATAGCTTCTGAATGGAGCACTTGCTTAGTTTTAATATCTTAATCTGCATTGCTATGTGTAGCCCTGGAGTTGCTGATGAACTAGCATATGTGATTAATCACTGTCAGCAAATAGCTTTGGAGAGATCGTTTGCTCTGAACTCCTGGTTCCAGGCAAAGCATTCTTCTCTGAGGTTAGAGCAGTGGCTCTTAAGGGTGGTCTTCAGGCTGGCATCATCATCCCCATCACTTGGGAGTTTATTAGAAATGCACGTTCTTGAGTCCCATCCCAAACTTAGTGAATCAGAAACTCTGGGAATGGACCCGGCAATCTGTGTTTTAACAAGCCCTTCGGGTGTTAGGGTTGCAGGCTAAATTTGAGAACTGCTAGATTAGAGGGTCAAATGTATGGGAAGTCTGAGAATTGGGTAGCTTTTTGTTTCTGTCTCTTTCTCTTGTTCTATTGAGGCTAAAATGATCTAAACGAATTGGAAGGTTTCCTACCATTTAAGGACTGTTAAGTTGAAATAACTGAGTTGGGAGAGCATTAAAGTTAAAATCTAAAAATTCTTAATTGCATCTCAGATTTTGGCATTAACCTGGTTTTAGGAGATTTTAGGATCTGCATCCTATCATTGGGATGTTGTCAAAATTCTGCTAGTTAATGGTGACTATAAAGGCAAAGTATTGATGCCTCGTAAACAATAAATTTTCATCAGTCCCCAAATACCTTTAAAGATAAGAAATACTTTGACAACAGAAGTCTGTGTTAAGATCGAAAACCTCCATTGCTTGTTTTGATCAAAATAGCTGTCCAGGTAGCATATTTCTCTGATGCACAACTTGACTTTTACAAAGAAAATCTTTTGTTTTTTCAAAACTTTTCTTTTAGGCGTTTTGGAATAATAGGACTCTACAAAGGCCTCGAAGCCAAACTGCTGCAGACAGTCCTCACCGCTGCTCTCATGTTCCTTGTTTATGAGAAACTGACGGCTGCTACCTTCACAGTTATGGGGCTGAAGAGTGCACGCAAGCGCTGAGCTGCCTTACACTAAAAAGTGCAGAGGATGCTCAAGACAGGGGGTTTCCTTCTGAGCAGAGAGAAGTGATTCTCCTTTTATTCTGGCTCCTTCTACCATAGATTTTACCCTCATTGGCTTGAAAAGCACCTGAGGGTAAACAGGGAGTACAGCCAGTTGGACCTGTTGCCTGCCAAAGTAATTTTTATGATGGATGGTTGGATTTGGGGATGAAGGTTGGACTAATATGAAAAGAAAATATTAAAAACCTAAAAGTGAAAGTTTGTGGGGTTTTATTGGTTGTCTTAAAGGGAATAGACTATTGCTTTCATGTATTATCTTTCAATTTAAAGTTTTTCTTCAATTTATAAGCTGTTCTCTTTCCCTCAACTCTCCCCCAGGTTCCAGGACAAATTTAATAACATGTAATTCTCTTCAGGTACTTTTGTATGTCTTAATCTTGGTGTTTTCTTCACTAAAAATAATACTATGTGCCATGGGCATGACTTTATTTTTGTTGGGCTTTTTTCCTCCTGCTTAAGGGGAGGTATCTTCTTTAGTACATGAGCTATTTATTTTGTGGAGGAAATGAAAATTATTAATCCCAAATGATTCTCTTATAACCTATTTGTAAACGTCACTCATTCATTACTGTTTGATGTAGGTTTTTAAATATTTATTTTGAATCAACTCTTTTACTACATAGAGTGCTTGCGGTTTTATGTCTATCCATACAAGCCCCAATCAGGCAAGCCCCAATAAATTGTCAGCATAAAAGACATTCTTGAAATTTGCTCTTTATTAAGGTATCACATTGGGTTTGCAACCAGATGGTAAAAATCACAAAAAAGGGAGGGGGAGCAGATACCTTGTTTAGGCTCTGGAATATTTTCTCCCTTTATAAACTCTTGGTGGAGGCTGTATATTTTGAGAACGAACATCTGATTGAAGTATTTCACTTGGAAACATTCCTTAGAGTCCTGCCACTCAAAGTGTGGTTCATTAATAGTAGCATTGACTTTAGCTGAGAGCTTGTTACACATGCAGCCCAGACCTTCTGAGTCATATTCTGCATTTTAGCAAATACCCAGGTGATTCATATTCACATTAAAGTTCAGGAGACCTGGGGCCCCTGATCCGACAGAAGATGTGATTAGTTTCAATGATAGAAACCAAGATAAAAATTTTCTCAAAGGAAAGATAGACTAATGTATTAAAACGACCTCTGAAAAGTCTAGGAGTTCTCTGTCATCATTTGCTTTCCCCTCATAGCACATTGTTAAGGTGGTAAGACTAACCAAGATAAAAATTTTCTCAAAGGAAAGATAGACTAATGTATTAAAACGACCTCTGAAAAATCTAGGAGTTCTCTGTCATCATTTGCTTTCCCCTCATAGCACATTGTTAAGGTGGTAAGACTTTCATTGTGTAGCTAGGAGTGAATTTAGACACTTCAGGCCACTCAAGAAGCAAAGTTCTCCTGACATTAGAACTCTGTCATTAGTTCTCCTAATGTCAGGAGAACTCTTTGGATTCCTATGACTTAGCTTTTGTCCCTACAGAATGACAGGTTTTTCCTTTATAAGTCCGTGATTCTGTCATTCAGAGGGAGTAATCAAAATGTATTTCATTACTCAGTATTTACTTCAATTTTGAGAGTGGAAATTTCCCTGTCTCTATTTCCTCTCTTTAGTCCCTGTGGTAATTTCAAAATATGTGACAATTAAGCTGATAGTAATTAAAAGATCATTGTGTTCTAAAAAACAAGAATTAGGAGGAGCTAATAATTTGGGAACTAGACTGAACATTCGTCCCCTATTTAAGCCAGGGAATTGAAGACAGAATTGGTCCCATTACTACTTTTTATTTTACTTTAAGGTTTGTATGTGTCTGTGGTGGGCCTTGAGTGGGAAGCACAAAACCACTATTTTGATTTCTGTACAGGACAAGAATGATCATAAAGGTGCCATGTGTACATATATTGTTTTAATTATGCTGTTTGCTTTGAAACTTGAATTTTGGACTCAAGAGTATTGTCTGTTGGTATGTTAGAATAATTTTCAACTCAAGTTATATAGCTATTTTAGGTGTTTATGATATGAGGATGTGTTTGTTTGGATTTTATGAGAACAGTATAATATTGAGGTTCTGTGTTCCTTATGGAAGCTTATACACTCATCAGTTGAAACTAGGTAATAACTCACCTAGTTTGGGAAAACTAAAGAGTTAAAGTTCATGCTAGGAAAATGGAAATTTTTTCTTTTTGATACTTTGTGCAGTTTCTCTAGAATATGAGGATTTAGAAGCTTAGAGATTACATTAGTGTCAGTACAGTAGAAAACTTAATTTCTGCATTTAATCTGTGTTTTGAAGTGGACACTAATATTTCTACCCTTGTCTATAATTAAGTTTGAAATGCAGAAATAGGATTTATCATAAGAACATAAGCAGTGGGAGTTAGAAATCTTGGGTTTTATTTTAGTTCTGCCACCAACTACTAAATTACATCATGTCCTTGTGCTTTAGCTCTTTGATAAGTGGAAATAATAATTCTCACTCCTCACTTCAGAGGATATTTGAGAGCTAATGATGTCAGCTAAATCCCTTTATGATCGTGGGAAAGGGATGATCTGAGTGAAGCTTATGACAATGCCTAGATGTCTGTAGCAATTTCCCTTCTTAAAGCTTATACACTTTCTCATTTTATAATCCAAATATCTCTGTGAAATAAGTAGAGACAAGTAACAACATCCCCATTTAATTAACAGGAAAATCTAAACAGGACTATCAGATGACTTGCCTCTTTGGAGCCAGGACTAGAGTTGTGTCTCCTGCAGTCTAGGGTTCTGAAATTAGACAGACCTAGGTTCAAACTCTGGGCCTACTTCTTACCAGCTGTGGGAATAAAGCAATTAACTGAATTTTTATGAAACTCAGTTTCTTCAACTGTGAAATGGAGATCTTGATAAACCTACCTTATAGGACGATTGTGAGGATTAAATGAGATCATATGCATAAATTGCTTAGCACAGTGCTTGCAACATGAGAAGAGCTAAATGTTAGCAACTACTATTATTATATTATTATTATTGATTAGGGATGTGGCTGTTTGAATAGATGTAACTGTGGTCTAGTGGAAGGCACTCTGGATTTTGAGCCAGACCTGGGTTCCAATTTTCTTTTTCTTTTTAAATTTTTTTTAATTAATTTTTTTTTCATGTTACATGTTTATGGGGTACAATTTGTTGTTTCAGTACATGTGTATATTATATAATTATCTAATCAGAATAGTTAGCATATATGGGGCCGGCTCGGTGGCGCACTGGATAGGGCGCTGCTTGGGAAGCGCAGCGGCGCTCCCGCCCGAGGGTTCGGATCCCACATACAGACCGGTTCCCGCTCACTGGCTGAGCGAGGTGCGGGAGCAACACCGAGGGTTGCGGTCCCGTTGCCGGTCCCGGTCCAGTGCGGGGGCGACACTGAGGGTTGCGATCCGTTGCCGGACACGGAAAAAGACAAAAAAAAAAGAATAGTTAGCATATCTATCACCTAAACATTTATCACTTCTTTGTGGCTATAACATTCAAGATCCTCTTTCTGGCTATCTTGAAATATACAGTACAATATTATTAGCTATCATCACCATGGGCACCAGAATTTATTCTTCCTTTCTAACTTTGTAACTTTGTACCAGTCTACGAGCCTTTCCCCAGCCCCCTCCCTTTCCCTGCCTCTGATAACCACCATTCTACTGTCTATTTCTGTCTTTTTTTCTTAATTTACCCATGATAATTGTATATATTTATGGAGTATAATGTGATAATCAAGTACATTCATACTGTGTGCAGTGATCAATAATCAGGGTGCTTAGTATATCTATCACCTCAAGTATTTGTCACTTCTTTGTGTTAGGAACATTCAGCATCAACTTGACTAGCTAGTCAAAGATACACAGTACTTTGTAATTAACTGTAGTCTCCCTATGTTACTATGGAACTCTAGATCACATTCTTCCTGTCTCTCTGCCTCTGGGGGGCATGGGGGCTGCTAGGCAGGCCTGCAGTGGAGTGACCCATCTAGCTGATCCTTAAGATCATTAATTTGAATTCCTTTTCCAGCAAGTTGGCAATTTCTGATTCTTTGGGATCGATTACTGCAGCATTATTTTGTTTTTTTGGTAGTATTATATTACCTGTTTTTTTACATTTCTTGTTTCCTTGCTTTGAAATCTATATCTGGTCAATCAGTCACCTTTTTGAGTTTTGCAGGGTGGCTTGCATGAGAAAAGACTTTCACTTGCACATGCATCCTAGGGTGTTGATTTGGTAGAGTGCAATGGCTTTGTTCCGGATGGATGCAGTAGTGTAGACTCTGTGAAGTTTCTTCAGCTGTAATCCACTTTCACTATGTCTGCGAGTGACTCAGCAACCTTTGTTTTGGAGGTTTGTGGTGGTGGTGGCACAGCTTTGCTGGAGGAGGTATCACTGGGTTGGTTCACAGGCCAGGGGTGTGCACATCTGCGAGTGACTCAGCAACCTTTGTTTTGGAGGTTTGTGGTGGTGGTGGCACAGCTTTGCTAGAGGAGGTATCACTGGGTTGGTTCACAGGCCAGGGGTGTGCACATGTACCCTGTGGATCAGTCGTCTAAGGAACTGGCTCACTGGGGATGCAGTTGCTGGATCAGTTTTCAGCCTGGGAGAGTGGGGGTGTGGTGTGTTAAGGTCTCCAGGACTGGTTTGCCAGTGGCAGATTCACATTCTGCTTTTCTGACTAGGGGTGGGCCTGCCAGGGGCACATCAGCCAAGCTCTTTCTCACTCTGATGCGTGTGCATGCAATGGCGCAGATTCAGTGATGGGTCTTCCAGGGGTGTGACAGCTAAGCTGTTTCTCTGAGCCAGGGGCATGGGTGCACTTTGTCTTGGCTAGCTGAGTGTGGGTCTGCCAGTTGTGTCATTTCTTGGGGCTGATGTGAGGTCGTGCTTCCCTCTGTGGTTCAGGAGCTGGACTGCTAAGGGTGTAGCTGCTGCGCTGCTTCTCAGGAAGTGAGTGAGGCCACTAGGTGGGGCTGCAGTGAGGGGGGGTCCATCCAGCTGCATCTTGGATAGTGCATGTGGCTGCTAGGCAGGCCTGCAGTGAAGTAACCCATCCAGCTACTTCTGGGCAGTGGGTGGGGCTGCTAGGCAGGCCTACAGCAGATTGACCTGTTCAGCTGCCTTTGTGTGGTGGGTGGAGGCCAATAGGCAGGACTGCAGTGAAGTGACCCATCCAGCTGCTTTTGGGTGGTAGGCAGGCCTGCAGTGGAATGACCCATCCAACTTCTGGGCAGTGGGAAAGGCTGCTAGGCAGGCCTGTTGTGAGGGTGCCAGTGCAGCTGCTTCTGGGACTGTTGGCAAGGCTCCTAGTCAGGACAGTTTAGAACAGAACTGCCTGGCTGCTTCTCTGGGAGGGCTGGATACACTTCATTTCCACTGGCCTGAGGGTGTATTCGTTAGGGTAGAGATCTGCGAGCTGTCTTTCAGAGTTGGGGGCTCAGGCGAACACCACTCAGTCAGCTGGCAGGGCTGGGTGGTAGGGGAAGGAATGGCGGGGGGTCTGCCTGAGAAGGGTCTGCCTGTTTACTCTCTGGCTGGGGATGTGCAGGTGCATCAGTTCAGCAGGGCTAGGGTTAGCTTCCCAGACGGCAGAACTAGAGTCACAGCTGCTTTAAGCTGTTGGGATCAGGGCATTGTAGCTTCACCTGTGAGTGTGCTGGGATGAGGGTAGAGCCTTAAGGCTGGGGAAGCTACATGCTGACCTCAGATCAGGGCACACTCCCACAACAGCTCTGGTTTCAAGATGGTGCCATCCTGCATTGGCTTGTGTCCTAAAGGTAGGACGTGGGGAGTGCAGCATTTGTGTGAGTGTTCTAGAACGATGCAGTATGTGTATTCTAGGATGCTTCCCACACTTGGCTCCGGGCTTGTCCTGCCGAAAGATCTGTAGGCCTCTTGTGGTAAGGATGGGGATTGGTGTGGGTCCTCTACCTACCTTTTCACCGCGAGGGAGAATTCTTTCTGCACACATCCTGGTGTCAGAGACGTGACTCCTGAGTCCATGTGTCTCTCTCTCCTCTATGTGCCACCATCCTGGGCTTTCATGCTCCACGGGGATCTCACAGTCTCCGGCTGCACTCCTACGCTCTTCCACCAATGCTTCCATCAGTATTGAGCTGTCTCTTAGCTGTTCTGGTCCTTTTCTGTGGGAGGAATGTGCTCTGGGCACCTCTAGTCCGCTGTATTGCCCCCTAATCTGGGTTCCAATTTTCTTTCTATCACTTAATAGCATTGTGGCCACAGACAAATCACTTAATCTTTCTGAGCTTCTATATCTTTACTTGTCAAGTAGAAATGATTACCTCTCAAGGCTGATATGAGGATTAAATAAGATATATGGATGTGTGAAAGCATCTGGCACATAGAGCATATATATGTGTTTAATAAATGCTGTTTGAACCAGGAAAATCAACTAAGTTTTACTTTGGGGCAGCTTTTCCTTTTTCTGTTTCTCTTAATTGTGAACATTTCTTTTCCAGGAGCCTTTCGAAATATCTTCTCAAAAGAGAGGCCAAATCCAGTAATTTTATGTTTCATTAAGTATTCAAATTAAGGGCCGGCCCGGTGGCACACTGCTACAGTGCGCCGCTTGGGAGCGCGGTGGCGCTCCCGCCAAGGGTTCGGATCCCACATACAGACCGGTTCCCGCTCACTGGCTGAGCAAGGTGCGGGCGCAGCACCGAGGGTTGCGATCCCGTTGCCGGTCCTGGTCCGGTACGGGCACGACACTGAGGGTTGCGATCCATTGCCGGACACGAAAAAAGACAAAAAGGGGGAAAAAAAAGTATTCAAATTAAGTCTCCTGAACATTATCAGTTAATTATAAAACATGAACTGGTTCAATGGCAGAAAGTCCTGGCTGAGCTAATGACTCACCTTAATTCTTTTGTAAAGCTAAAGAATAGTGACTTCAGGAGCCAAATGCCACACATCTGAGAGCCCTCCTCTGGGCCTGTGAATTACCTAGCAGTGTTGAATGTCACTAGTATATGAAGTCTCATTTGTATGGTGTTCATGTATGCAATAAATGTGATCGATTGACATCCCGCAGGGTTTTTACCACTACATAAATGAAAGGGCCTTGGTTTAGTGCTGATCTTTGTGGGGCATACTGGTAGCCCCTGAAAAGTATGTTCAGTGGGACTTAATGGGCATGAAAAAAGTTTTCCAGGGGCCAAGGAGGAGAAAAAAAGAAAAAAATTTACGTTTAAAGACAGAGTGAAAAGCCAATTAAGAGATAGGATGAGGGTCAGGGAGAGGGAGAGACAAGGCATCCGTGCCTAGCACAGCACTCGAAGAAGAGATGTTCAGAAAATGTGTGGCAGGTACATACTGGGCAGTGAACTGTGGAACCCAGCAAATGGGGTCCAACCTGTAATGATATTGAAAGGGAAGGAGAACTCGGGTTTGGAACTAATCGTGGAACTTCCACACATTGAATGCCTGCTGAATGCCAGTCATGATTTATATGCATCTTGATATACTTTAGCTGAGGCTTAAAGAGGAACCTATCTACAGTCACACACCTCATGAATAAGGATCAGAATTCCAAACTAAGGCTGACTCCAAAACTATAGACCACCATACTACATCCTTCAGATGTCTTTAAAAGTAACCCATTTAAGTCCTTTTACAATCTAGAGAGGTACTTCCAAACTAAGGCTGACTCCAAAACTATAGACCACCATACTACATCCTTCAGATGTCTTTAGAAGTAACCCATTTAAGTCCTTTTACAATCTAGAGAGGTATATGATTGAAGAAGTAATTCTTTTTGTGCTGAACTGCCTGTATCCCAATATGATGCCACAAGGCTCAAGTGGCCTCTGTATCCAAGAGTGTCTCCTTGAATCCATGCTATTTCTTCCCTCAGTGCCTTTATTTATGTTTATGCTTTCTGGTCTTTTCCTACTACTCCTAGTAAATTCCTCCTCAGTTCAGGCATCAGCTGTTCCTTAAAGTGTTTCCGGAGTTGTGCTCCCACCCACTCCCAAAGGCCTTTCTTTGTACTCCCATAAGATTTTGTGCAGTTGTCTATCACTGCACCTACAACATTGCTTTTTTTTTTTTTTTTACTACATTGCATTTTGAATTGCAGCTGTCTGTCTGAATCTGTCTTCCCTTAGACACCCGAAGGTTTTTAGGGCAGGAAATGGGTCTTCATCGAGTAACAGAGTGTCTCACAGTAGGCACCCAATTGTTGCCTGAGTGCTTCTGGCTAAAGATGGTGCTGACCTTTCTCCACTCAAATTGATCTGTTTGCTAATTAAGAGTTTACATGTTTTTGAAATTCTTGTACTCTGGTGTTTTCTTGGTTGATTATCCATTTTTCAGGTTTCTTTTCCTTAGATTGAGGTCATACTTTTTTGAAGTCTACTTTATTTTGCTAGTCAGTTGGCTTTTTTAACCTTTAAAGATTCACTGTTTCTTTGCTTTAGTTGGAGTCACCAAAATTATCTACCCTAATGGTGTTGTTTATATAGTTGTTTCACATGTACCTCCTTCTTGTTTGGCTTTGGTTTCTGTAGAACCCACTGGCAGAATAGATGGCCAGCCAGGTAGGTGGTTCCCTATGTGGGTGTCATATGGAGGATCTCATTAAATTGCAAATTCCTATTCTAAGAATAACATTCTATTCATTTAGTCAAGAAATCATTTTGATTTCCATATGCAAGTACTGTGAAAATGTTTGGATTATACAGATGAATAATATTTAGTCTCTGCCCTCATGTAGCTCATTGTTTAGTGCAGGAGTCAGACAAAAAGAACTTAGAATTCTACCACGGATGTGTTCTGATGAGAAATGTAAATGTTCAGGAGTTGCTTTGGGAGCATGGGGTAGCCGGATCTAACTCTGTCTTGAACTGTGTAGTCAGAATGAGGAACACACCAACTAGTGGGTAGAGGACCTTCTTAACAGAGGAAATAAATAGCATTTGCAGAGTAGAAAGAGGGTGATACTATATTATTTGTGCATTAGCTTAAATGAGATCCAGAAGCTTTCCAACCTGGACCTCTGGATTGAACAGATGTTGAAATGCAGGAGAGAGAAAAGCATCAAGGCTATTCAGAGCCTGCAAAAAGGGAATACAGGTGATCAGGACCCCCACCCTACTTAACAGTTTTGTCTACATTTAGACTTTGGTCTAGAGACAGAAGATAAAGTTCTTATACCCTAAGAATTTAAAATCTAATTTTATTTGTTTTTCATTTTTGTGATTTTTGTTTTGGTAGCTGGCCAGTACAGGGATTGAACCCTGGACGTTGGTGTTATCAGCACCACGCTCTAACCATCTGATTAAAATCTAATTTTAAATGCATTTTTAAAATTAAACATAACATGAATTGTTTAGTTCTACGT
This sequence comes from Galeopterus variegatus, assembly GCF_000696425.1. Lineage (NCBI taxonomy): Eukaryota > Metazoa > Chordata > Mammalia > Dermoptera > Cynocephalidae > Galeopterus > Galeopterus variegatus. The sequence goes on along the minus strand of NW_007726373.1, from coordinate 538,812 downwards.
CTATGAAGATTGCCAGCAAGAGCCGTTTAGGCTTGCTATGAGTTACTGTTATTGTCAAGGTCTGGACTTAACGTTTTGTCTTGATCAACATGGTAATGTATACTTGAGGCTGGCCAGCTTGCTCAGTTGGTTAGAGCATAGTGTTATAACACCAGTGTCAAGGGTTTGGATCCCCATACAGGCCAGCTGCCAAAATAAATAAATGTTTACTGGGAAAATAGTTCAGAGCCTAGTTGAGGTTTTTTTCTTTTCCTCAGTTTTTTTTTTTTTCATTGTAGTAAAATACACATTTCATAGCATCTTAGCCGTGTTTAAGTGCACAGTTCAGTAGTATTAAATACATTCATAATGTTGTACACCACACCACGATTCATTCCAGCATTCCAGAACTCTTCACCTTATGAAACTGAAACTCTGTGCCCATTGAACAATAACTCCCCGTTCCCACCACTCCAAGCCCCTGGCAACCACCCTTCTACTTTCTGTCTCTATGATTTTTGACTATTCGAAGTGTCTCATATAAATAGAATCACACAGTACTTGTCTTTTTGTGACTGGCTTATTTCACTTAGCATAATGTCCTCAAAGTTTATTTATGTTGTAGCATTTGTTAGACTTCCCTTTTTATCATTGAATAATATTCCATTGTATGTATGTATAACATTTTGCTTATCCATTCATTTGTTGATGAACATTTGGGTCGCTTCCCCAGTCTAGCTATTGTTAACAATGCTGCTGTGAACATGGGTGTACAAATAGCTCTTTGAGACTCTGCTTTCAATTCTTTTGGGGTATATACCCAGAAGAGGAATTGCTGGGTCATATGGTAATTCTATTTTTCATTTTTTGGGGAACCACCATACTGTTTTCCACAGCACCTGTACAACTTTACATTTACCAGTAGTGCACAAAGGTTCCAATGTCTCCACATCCTTGCCAACACTTGTTATTTTCTGGGGTTTTTTGATAGTAGCCATCCTAATGGGTGTGAGGTGGTATCTCATTATAGTTTTGATTTGTATTTCCCTAATTATTAGTGATATTGAACATCTTTTCATGTGCTTATTGGACATTTTGGTATCTTCTTTGGAGAAATGTGTATTCAAGTTCTTTGTCTGTTTTTTTAAATAAAGTTTTTTATTGTTGTTGAGTTTTAGGAGTTCTGTATATATTCTGGATATTAATCCCTTATCAGATATGTGATCTGTAAATATTTTCTCCCATACTGTGGGTTGCCTTTTTACTCTCTTGATAATGTCTTTTGGTGCACAAACTTAAAATTTTCATGAAGTCCAGTTTGTTTATTTTTTCTTTTGTTGCATGTGTCTTTGGTGTCATATCCAAGAAGTCATTGCCAAATCCAATGTCATGACAGTTTTGCCTTATGTTCTCTAAAAGTTTTATAGTTTTAGGCTTTATATTTAGGTCTTCGATCCATTTTCAGTTAATGTTTGTATATGGTGCTGGGTAAGAGTTCAACTTCATCCTTTTGCATGTGGATATTCACTTTTCCTAGTACCATTTGTTGAAACTAGTTGGGTTTTTATGAGTACTTCATCTGAGTACTATATCTGGCATTGTTTGTTGCATAAATTTAGTACTTCATCTTTCATTGTTATTTGAGTACTTTATCTTGCATTTGTTAGCATATTAAAAATTATAAAAGCAGTGAAGACTTAAGGTGAAGGAGAATTTAAAAGTTGAAAAAATCCTTTTTATTTCTTTTTTTAATTTGCAACTAGTTTATAGTGTGGCATTTATAGGATTTTTTTTCTTTTTTGTAATGCACTCATTCTGATTTTATTCTCTCCGTGTATTATGAGATTTATTTTAATTACTTTTATACTATATAAATGGGAAATTGATACACAGGCCTGGCTCAGGTCACATAGCAAAGGACTCGGAGTCTAAAACAGGAATTCAGACTCCCCAATGTTCCCCTTTTTTTGGAAGCTGGCCAGCATGGCACGCTTCATGATGTTCTACCCAATAATCTTTCACTGGCTTGTGCTACTTGGAGGTATCAATATTTGCTATTTTGGTTTAAAATTTTTGTTATAGCTTTAGACTTTTTTTTTCTTACAAAAGTAATGCACAGTCATTATAAAAATGTCAGAAAATATAAAAAAGAATGAAGCTAGTGAAGATTATATATATATATTTCTACATTCCTACTACCTAGAAATCACTGCTAATATTACAGTATATCTATTTTCAGACTTGTTTAAATGTATACACACACATTTATTTATAGGGCTTTAATAAAGGTTTTTTTAAAAAATGGTATTAGCCTATGCCTAATTCTGTAATTTTTTCCATCTCAAATATAATTTATTGTCAATGAATATGTGATAATTTTATTTGCTGCATAGAATTGCATTGTATGATTGTATGATTGCATTGTTTCATTTAGTTAGACTCCCTTGATGGACTTCTAGGTTTCCAATTTTTTGTTGTTATAAATAATGTAGTGATAAACTCCTTACTGTATGCATCTTTTTTCTTTTCTGATTATTTCTTTAAGAAAAAATTCCAGGAATCCAGTTAGTGAGTCAAAGGGTCTGCCTGCTGTGATAATACATTATTAAATTAAAACTTCATCCTATCTAGTCCTTTTATGTTCATTGTCACGTTGGACTATGTGAATATTTTCTTTTTCTCTTCACCTCCACTTTGGCCAGCTGCAGAAAAAATTACATTCTGAGTGTGATAGAGAAGAGTATTGTATGCCAAGGACTGGGTTTACTGCCTTACGTGGTTTTTCATTTAATTCTAATAACAAGCCTATGAAATAAAGAGTTAAATGAAGCATACCAAACGCGTTACACGAGTTTACGGTTGAAAGTTAGTTTTTTTCTAGCAGTAGCTTGGATCATGGAATATCACATACTAGAGTGTAATAATAAGCATAGTTTCCATTTATTGAGCACCTCCTATGCACCAGTTACCGTACTAGATGCTTTACATAATCCTCCTACAGAGGTTTCAAAGCCCGTGTACTTTCTGCAGTTCTCTCTATGCTTTGGTTCCGTGTCTGCCTGAACCTAGTTCATGTGCCTTTGTCAGATGGCAGGTTCTGGAGGGCAGGAACTTTCTGTTAATCATTTTATGAATTACTATGAACCATGGGGTTACATTGTGCAAAGTCCTCTTGTAGAAATGTTTTCTGATTATGATGGTTGTGGAAATTAAAGACGACTTCTACAATTTATCTTTGTTGACTTTTTAATTTATAAAATCCCATTTGATAGAAAACGGATTCATTTTTTAAAATTTTGTAATTGTAGACATGAAGAAACCTTTTAACCACCAGAGGGCATTGCAACGAGCCTCCCCTACCATCTCCATTATAAATCACTGCTTTCAGAGATGCCTGGTGAAATTTGTTCCCAATTAAACCAGAAAAAGAAGCATTTTTAGACTAGATGAACAATCTGAATAGGAACTGTGGCTTGAACTTGGTGAGCACAGCCTTGAAGCACACTTTTTATCTATGAAAGCAAAGAATGGAGTAGGTAATATTTTGCTAAAATTACATTCTTTTACGTTTTCCTTTCCCCAAGCATATGCCTAAACTTTTCATTTGTCATCTATAATTTATCATCTTCTTTGGCCAGAGGATAAAGTCAGTACCTCTCAATATCAATAAAAATTGAAGCCAGAGACAAAAAAGTCATAGTTTGTGGCCAGTAGCATCCACCTCTTTATGGCCTTTGTTGGCACTAATAAAAACTCACAAAATTGACTGACTATAGTTTAACTCCCTCTTTCCTGTTCACCCTCTGGTGGAAATGTCAGTAGGCAGAAAAATGATTAAAAGACAGAATAGGAAGGAGAGTAGGTTGAAGGCATTTTGACAACCCACAGATTTAAAAATTAATTCAGATCCTTACTGAACAAGTGGTGTTGAGGTAAACAGGTAAATCTTTCCACATCATTTGAAAAAAATGTTTAACTATTGAGGCTTCTAGATTGTAGCTGCCTACAGCTCTCATTGATCTGTACTCCAGGAGCATTTGATGAGATATTAATTTATTTCACAGACATTTGTGGAGTATGTTTGTGCCAAGCACTTGCTAAGTGTTGGCATACAGATATGAATAATAATGAATCTTTATCTATGGCTTGGTAATTTATAGAATAATTTGGCATAATACGTATTCCTTGTACTGTTCCTCCTAGGACACAGATTTACCTTCTTTCACCCTCCAGGTTATTCCCCTCTTACTATATCCAGTTGACCGCTCCCTTTATCTAGGGCCCATCTTTCATTTTAGGGGAAATTAACACTGCTACATGCTTTATACATATTGTCTCATTGAATCATTATAATGAACTTTTGAGGCAAGTGGTGATATCTTTATTTTACAGATTTAGAAAGATGGGCTTAGAGAAGTTAACTTTCCCATTATCACACATCTGGTATTGACCGAATAGGGGTTTGAAGGATGACCACCACATCTGGGTGAATGAGAGTGCCATTTATTGGAATAGAAAACATTGGTGATCATGGTGGAACAGGCATCAAAGATCTCCCCTTGGATGTCTAGTAGACATCTCAAACTTAATATGTCCAAAACTGGTATATATTCCTACCAGCTCGCAAATTCTCAACCTCTGCCACCAAGTCCAAGCCTCCATTGCTGTGGTCTAGACTACAACAACAGCTTCTTACCTATATCCCTGCTTCTACAATTCCCCAGCACATACATTTCTCCACCTTGAAACCGGAATGATCTTCTTATATGTAAGTTGGATCCTGTCTTTCTGCTGCTTTCATCCCTACAGTGTCTTCTAATAATCAGGATAAAATCTAGAGTCCTTTGCATGGCCCTCAAGGGGCCCTGGTTACCTCCCTAACCGCGCCCCACCCCTGCCCTCACACACGCACACTACCGTGGTCGCGTTGATCGTGTTCATCAGACTCAAGCGATTTCCTGACTTAGGGTCTGTACTTGCTGTTCCTTCTCCCACTTTGCCTCATTCTTGCTTCACTCAGTACTGCTCAGGTGTCATCTCTTCAGAGGCCTTCCCTGGCCACTCTGTCTAAAATACCACTCTGTCCCTATTGCCTAGCACAGTTTCTGCCTCGTAGAAAGCCCTTGTAGGTATTGAGCGAGTGAATATTACTTCATTGTTTAAAACCCTTCAGTGTCTTTCCATTGCCTGGGGCAGGGTTTCTCTGCAGTGACACTATTGACATTTTGGGCTAGATAATTTTTTGTTGGGAGGAGATTGTCCTGCGCATTGTAGAGTGTTAAGCAGTACTTCTAGCTTCTACCCACTACATGTCAGCAGTACCCCCACCCAATGACGATCAAAAATGTCTCCATACATTGCCAGATGTATCTCCTGAAGGGTAAAAACCGCACAGATGAGAACCACTGGCCTAGAGCAATCCAGTCTCTAAATCATATTCACCTGGAGAGCGTTAGGAAAAAAAAAAAAAAATTCCAAACCTTATCAGAGGCCTGTAGATTCAGAATCTCTTAGGCTTAGGTCTAAAATGGCTGGTCAACAGTTACAAGGGACTTGGTGGCCTAGAGGATAAAGCAAAAGCCCTTTACCATCCAGTCCTCCCTTCTCTTTCCCTTGCTTCTTTATGGCACCTAGTCCTTCAGCTGCACCATGCCATTTTATGTCTCACGTTTTCTGCACATATTTTTCCTTCCCTGGCACAGAAACTGCTTAGTTGATTACTAATATCCATTTCCTCTTTCTTCATCAGTACTAGGCTCTCTGTATTGTTGGATCATGACTATGTACCCAGTTAAATAACGTATTTCCCAGCCTTCCTTACAGATAATGGTGGCTTTCCCTCCTCCTCCTCCTCCTCTTTTACTGGCAAAAATTATACATGTATACATTCTGGTTGTACAGGCTTCAAATAGTACCCAAAAAAAAAAAGTTTTACCTGCCCTTCACACAGAAATGACCACCATCAACGGTTTGGTATCTAATCTTCCAATCCCCCTTCTATGCATTTAAATCTGTTTATTTTCTACTTAGTAATCCCAATGTTTTTGATTCTTTATTTCCTAAATTATGTTCATCCAGCCTTTTTTTATTGAAGAATTTCAAGATGCATTTTTTATAAATATCCCTTTTTAGGGAAAAGAGATCCTGAAATTTTAGGTTAGAAGATATATTAGTCAGGGTTCTCCAGAGAAACAGAATCAATAGGATGTTGTAAAAGGAGACTTATTGTGGGAATTGGTTCATGTGGTTTTGCAGGCCAAGAAGTCCCATGATCTGTCATCTGCAAACTGGAGAATTAGGAAAGCTAGTGGTGTAATTCAGTCTGAACCAGAGAGCCAATGGTGTAAATCCCAATCTGAGTCCAAAAGCCCAAGAACCAGTGATGTTAGAATTAAGGTCCAGGGGGCCCAAAAGTCGGCCTCAACCTACCCCATCCTCTTACCAGGCTCTTGACTCCGCCACAGGAAAGAATTCAAGGGCAGAGTCACGGTAGACAGAACAAGTTTAATAGTAAATACAGGTTCCACAGAGAGAGTGCGGCAAAGGTCCAGAGATTGAGCAGGGCCTGCACAAGTTTAGCACAAAAGCAAGAGATACATACTTAAAGCTCAGTACAGAATGTAGGCTGGCTCAAGAGAGTGAGCAGCTGCTTGCTGAAAGTAAGTTTGATACAAAAAGAAAGAAATACACACTGCACAGGCAGAGTGTGGGCTGGTTCCAGAGAGCAACAGCACTGCCTTCTGCTGGGATTTGGCTTTTATAGTTTTGCCATCTAATGAATATTCAGTTAAGGAGGTGGTGCTCTGTTATGTAACATTAGTCTTGCACATGCTCAGTTCATCTCTTCTTGGAGGATGTTCATTGGTCAAATCCTGTCACATGCACCAGACATATTCAAGCATATTCTGTGCTCTCTAGCACCTCTAGTGGAAGGTCGTTCAACCACCAGGGTCATATAACCCTTGACTACTAGCATGCCCGGCCACTGGGTTTGCATCAGCCAGCACCTTGTGGTCTCATTTTCCCCATGTTGGTGCTGAAAAGAAGTCTAACTGGCAACAGTAGCTTTCCTCTAGGCGAGAGTCCAGAGGAGGGGACCAGAGACCTCCAGGAACGGCTGGAAACTCAGATGTGTGTCCTGAAACCTGAACCCAGGGAAACTGAGCACCTCCTGTGCCACTTGACCCACCTGGAGCACTGATCCAAGGGCAGGAGAAGGTGTGTGTCTCAACTCAGGCAGAAAGAATGAATCTGCCCTCCCTCCACCTTTTTGTTCTGTGTGCCCTCAACGGATTGGATGACACCCACCCTTGGGGAGGGTGATCTTGTTTACTCATTCTACCAGTTCACAGTGTTAATATCTTCTGGAAACACCCTCACGGACACACCCAAAAATAATGTTTTACCAACTATCTGGGCATCCCTTAGACCAGTCAAACTGACACAGAAAATTACCCATCACACATTCAACCCTTGTTAACCTGGCACCCATATGCATCTCCTTAAACCATACTTAATCTCCAAATAAAGACAATAATAACAAGGTCATAATTCTACCTAACACGATACAACTATCCTGTGTACAACTGAATTTTGGTCTTTGTTTGGGCTGCTATAATAAAATACCATAATCTGTGTAGCTCATATGCAACAGAAATTTATTTCTTACAGTTCTAGAAGCTGGGAAATCCAAGATCAAGGTGCTGGCAGATTCAGCCTCTGGTGAGAACCTGCTTTCTGGTCTATAGACGGCATCTTTTTGCTGTAACTTCACATAGTGGAAGGGTCAAGGGGTCTCTCTTGGGCCTTTTTTTGTTTGTTTTGGCAGCTGACCAGTATGGGGATCTGAACCCTTGGCCTTGGTGTTATCAGCACCACACTCTGGCCAAGTGAGCCAACTGGCCAGGCTCTTGGGACTCTTTTTTTATAAGGGCTCTAATCCCATTCGTGAGGGCTCTGTCTTAGGGAAAGCACTGCTTTTTTAACTTCAAACATGTATATACTGAGTTTGTGTTCTTGTTTCCCACAGTGCAATGAAAGTAAATATTTCTGGGCCGGCCCGTGGCTCACTCGGGAGAGTGCGGTGCTGATAACACCAAGGCCACGGGTTTGGATCCCATAGAGGGATGGCCGGTTTGCTCATTGGGTGAGCGTGGTGCTGACAACACCAAGTCAAGGGTTAAGATCCCCTTACCGGTCATCTTTAAAAAAAAAAAAAAAAGAAAGTAAATATTTCTCCCTATTCCTCTAGTACGCAGGTTAAAGCTAGGTCATCTTGACTGTATCATCTTCAGAGAGGAAGACTCTCATCTTCTTTAGGATAGAGGCACCTGCTGGCTAAGTAGGCAACAGGGCTGTAGATTTAGGGGTGACATATAATATCCAGTCCAAAACATTTCCCAGCACATTACTGTATTCAAGGCATTGTGGAGATACTGAGGGGTGTATGAAGAAATATGAAGCAATCCTAGCCCCCCAAGAATCTTGCAATTATTTTGGAAGATAGCCAGCAATACAAGATGGTTTACTTTCATGTACTTAAAAATTAGTACCTATAAATTTTTTTCCCTTGTGCTCTTGATCTCTAAATCTCACATTATTATTTCTTCATGTGTAAATATCAGTGCAGCTAAACTGTAAGCTCCATGAGAATAAAGGCTATCCTGTATTTCATTACATATTCCCACACGGAAGCTCTGAGTTTTAGTTAAAGATGATACTGAGCAGTACAGATGATAATGCTCTCAAGTTGAAGCCTGTCTCTGCAATGAACTGTGAGCTTATTTGGAAAAGAAATCTCATCAGTTGCCAGAGTTTTAATGTGAAGATTTTTATGCACTGTCAGGAGATGTTATTGACAGAACTGGATCAGCCGCAGAGCAGAGACAATGTCTTGTGTTCATCCTCTTCCTTTCCCTCTGGCTCCAATGAAATGGACAGAACCAAATGAGGCAGAAAGGTGAAAAGGAAGACTTGGATTCCACAGTGAGCCAGAGACACGCTCCATCAGTGACTTGTATGAAACTGCTCTCTCTTAGCATATTTAACTCTGAGCAAAAAAAATTGCTGTTAACAGGACACGTGACTACACGACTGTGATAATTGTATTATCCACTGAATCATTAAACCATGTTGAATGCTCTCAGAATTAAAGAGGATGTAAGTGGTAAAGACGGCAATCAGGGCTGTGTGTAACCTTCATATATCTATTACGCTTCCTTCCAAAGCTAGCCTGCCCCTCTAATGCCAAGTTCTAGAACCAACCCTTGTCACAGCAACATGCACGCTGAACATTTTTCTAGTCTATACTCATTACTCCCAGGCAAGTTTTGCTTAGATTACTCCCAACTGTGACATGATTTAAAATTGTATCCCTCATTATACAAATGACCTCACTGAAGAAAACTTGGAGCAATTAGATAAATGAATGAAGAAAAAAGCCAAAGTTCTTCTACCCCAAATCAACCATTGTTTATATTTGGTATATTTCTCATTTATTTGTGTGTACGTGTATGTGTATAAAACTATGATTGAGATGTATATCATTTAAATCAGGGTAACAGGCAGTTTTGCATCCTGTTTCTGTCACTCTACCTGAGATTACCCCTAGTTCTCCATGTTGTGACATGATTTCGTAAACATAATTTTTTTTTTGTCTTTTTTTTTTTTTTCGTGTCCGGCAATGGATCGCAACCCTCAGTGTCACGCCCGCACCTCGCTCAGCCAGTGAGCGGGAACCGGTCTGTATGTGGGATCCGAACCCTCGGTGGGAGGGTCGCCGCGCTCCCAAGCGGCGCACTGTAGCAGTGTGCCACTGGGCCGGCCCGTAAACATAATTTTTAATGGCCCACCCCATTGTTAACGTAGCCCAGTGGGGATCTCCACCTCCCGTTAGGAGCTGTTGAGGGTGACGGAGGAAGGTTAGGGAGAAACCCACAGGTCTTCTGCCCAAATCTCTCTCCTCAGGAAGAAAGGTCACAGTCACCTGAGACTCAGTCTAGTGGCTAAGAGCATGGACTGGCTCTGAGACCAGGCTCCAATCCCAGCTCCACCCCTGACTAGCTGTGTGACCACACGCCAGCTACTTTGCCTTAGTTTTCCCATCCGCAAGGTTGAAGTTATAGTAGTTCCTTCCTCATAGGGTTTTTGGGAAGATGAAATGAGTTAAAATATGTGCATTGACCAGTGTTCCTGGCATATCCTAAGTGCTATGTAAGTGTTGGCTCTTTTTCTTAGCTATGGGCAGAGGTCCCACAGTGAGACTGGGAGAACTGTAATGATGAAGAAATATGAAGCAATCCTAGCCCCCCAAGAATCTTGCAATTATTTTGGAAGATAGCCAGCAATACAAGATGGTTTACTTTCATGTACTTAAAAATTAGTACCTATAAATTTTTTTCCCTTGTGCTCTTGATCTCTTTTTTTTTTTTTTTTTTTTTTTTTGGTTTTCATTTTTGTGGTGAGAACATTTAAAATCTACTCTCTCAGCATTTTTCAAGATAGAATATATTGTTATTAGCTAGAGTCGCCATGTTGTAAGGACCTTCCTCTTGAGGGGGACAGAGCAGGCGACCTGAGACCTTTGCTGGCCAGGGGTAGAATGAGGGAGAAAAGGGTAGAAAGGGGAAGAAAGTAGGCAAAGAATTCATGCCCACCTCACCCACAGTTTCCCCTGTGCCGTAATAACTTCGTATAGCATACATTATACGAAGTTATCCCCTGTAATGTTTTTATTTTGTATGTCTTTACCATAATGTAACAGTTTTTATGCCTTAAGATGGGGTCCTTTATTTTACTTAGGAATAAATGTGTTGCTTCAGTATGAATATTAGAATTTAATTTAATTCAGAAGGGAAAGAGAATATATTCAGGGAAAAAAGTCCTCTCATATATACTTAGCATGTCATTAATTTTTTTCCCCTCAAAAATGCCGAAAGCCTGGTTCCTCTTGATAAATACTCCATAGAGCTTTCCTAGGGCTCTGACATAGTGGTTTGTAACAGCCTCTCATGTGACCCTCTGTGTGAGCTCTGATTACGTTCATGTTCTTTGTTTACTAGAAAATCATTTCATATAAGTTGCTCCCCCAACTGTTTGATAGGAAAGTGGGTTATTTTTAAATTGTCACTGGGTGCAGTAGCAAGCTCATCAGATGTAGGGTCCGGAGACTGGGTTCAATCCCAGTTGCTTCCTTAGTTCTTTCACTTATTGTCGGGGTGACTTTTGGCAACTCACATCACATGTTTGAAGTTTGTTTTTCTCTTCTATAGAGTGGGTGTTTTACATAACAGCCTCAGAAAGATGTTAGAGGATTAAATTAAATTCAATAATATGCAAGAAAGTATAGTAGAAAATTTTAAATAGGGTATGGCAATGTCGTTCTCATTATTAGAGAGTGTAACATAAACCTGCTGCTCTGATTCCACATCTAAAAGGGGTTTTGTTTTTTTATTCTCTGACATGTCTCCTCCATGCACCTTCTGGAAGCGTGCCATGTCCAATAGCTGAGGATCTGTCACAGTAAACAGATAATTGCAGGGTCAGGCTTTGTGTTTCCTACTGGCTCTCCCAATGGGCCAGCCTGTCTATTTCCATCTGAGGGCTGCAGCCCCATTATTCTTAGTGTATTCTATTCTGTCGTGTTCATGCTTTTGAGTGTCAGTTTATTAGTTGTAAGTTCCTAAGGAAAACATCTCTATTTCAGCAGAGATCTATGTCTCCTATGACTAATGTGGTCTTTTTAGGAAGACTACTCTGTGGTACATTGTGCTCCCTACGAGACAGGCTTGTAGCCACAGAGACTGTAACCTTGTCCAGGCCACTGGTGTGGCTGAGGCAGGGGTAGTGCTGACTTTGTTGATTTCTCTCTTCTTCACTGTGGCTCAAAATGCCCAGGGACATTGGTGGGATAACTACAAGCTGGTCCCTCCCCTCCAAACTGTGTCTCTTGCCTTTTTATAGCATTAGAGGTAAAACTGAGATGATAATACATGGAGAATTACATGGTTTAATACCCTTGTGCCAAAATGACCTACAGCACTGAGCACAGTACCTGCACGTAGTGGAAACTGGGATATGGCTATTTATTTATTCAGAAAACATTTATTGAATGAAGGGTTTTTAGATGAGTGTGAACACATTTATAACATCAACATTTTCAGGAAATGTTTTCAGGTTCTGTTCTTTATTACTTTTGCACCAACAGTAAAACACTATTTTTACAGTAAAGAAGGAGTAGTTGTAGCAATCTGTCTCTCTCTCTCTCTTGCTCAGTCCTTGTGAACCACAAGGATTTGCCAAAAGGCTGGCAGGGATTGAGGTGACCCCACACTGTGACCCAATCTGAACATGAACCCAGTGTCATTTGATCAGGACTCATTAAGTATCCTTACTATGTGCCAGACACATGCTGAGTTCTGGGAATACAGAAATAAATGGGACATTGTCTTAGTCAGTTCAGACTGCTGTAACAAAGTACCATAAACTGTGGCTCATTAACAGCAGACATTTATTTCTCACAGTTCTGGAGGCTAGAAACAAGATCAGATTGCCGGTCTGATCGGGTTCTGGCGAGGGCCCTCTTCTGGACGCAGACTGCTGAGTTGGGGTATCCTTGCACAGCAGACAGAGGGTGAGGCAGCTCTCCGGGATCTCTTTCATAAGGGCACTAATCCTATGCATGAGGGCTCCACCCTCATGACCTAGTTGTCTCCCAGAGGCCCCACCTCCCAAAAATATCACATTGGGGATTAAGATTTCAAGTTATGAATTTTGGGGGACATAAACATTTAGGCAGTTGCAGGCATGGTCTCTGTCTTTGCACCCATGATTCAGTGGGAAATACAGACATGGAACACATGACCATGCAGGGGTTTGAGAAGGGACATGATAGAGCTGTGGGAACACACGGCTACATTCTTACCTACAAAGCATGTGCTCCACATCTCTTCTTTTGGGCCTTTTGTTCCCCTGCTGGGGATGCTCTTCCATATACCTCCTCCACTTGGGCAACTCCCCATCTGACAAATACAGCTTGAAGGTCACCTTCTCTGGAAAGCTTCCTGATTGTATGCTCACCCCGAAATTTGTTTCTTCAGAATGCCGAATTAAATTGTTGGTCTGCTTGTCTGTTCAGTTCAATGTTTTCTGACTACATATGTTTAGTGCTGTGCTTAACATAAAGTTAGTTTGCCCCTTGAGGACTGACTCATCTGACTCACACAAACCAAACTCATAAGAATCTAATGTATTAACCAGAGGGTCATTTTTCTATCTTCCTGGGCGAATGGAGAGCAGAGGAGATGACACCACATCTATCCAAGAGTCCCTTGTCTGGGCTCCCCTACTGTCCAGTGCATGCCTCTTCTGTGGCAGTAACAGGTGGGTGTCTTCTCCCAGCTGGACTGTGAGATCCTGAAGGGCAAGGTCTAGGTCTTTCATCTTTGTATGCAGAGTCCTCATGGGTATGAAAAGAGGAGAAGATTCTACCTGAGGGCTCTATGGGTGTTGTGGTTAATTTTATGTCAACTTGGCTAGGCTAGGGTACCCAGTTCCTTGGTCAAACACCAGTCTAGATGTTGCTGTGAAGATATTTTTTTAGCTGTGGTTAATTAACATTTCAAACAATAGACTTTGAGTAAAATAGATCACCCTCCAAAATGTGGGTGGGCCTCATCCAATCAGTCAAAAACCCTAAGAGAAAAGACGGAAGTTCCCAGAGAAGGAAGGAATTCTGCCTTCAGACTCAAGACTGCAACATCTACTCTGTCAGAATTTCCAGCCTGCTGGTCTTCCCTGCAGATTCTGGACTTGCCAGCCCCCATGTGAGCCAATTCCTCAAAATAAATCTCTCTTCAGGGGCTGGCCAACTAGCTCAGTTGGTTAGAGTGCAGCCTTGTAACACCAAGGTCATGGGTTTGGATCCTCGTATAGGCCAGCCACCAAAACAAACAATCAAAATCTCTCTTTATGTGTATCCTATAGGCTCTGTTTCTCTGGAGAACCCTAATACTATTGGTACCACATGGGGATTTATACTGGAAACATAAGAAATTGCCCACTCCTACAGTTTCACTTGACTTACCAAGAACATGTTCTTTCCTTAGTAATAATAAGAATGATATTGTGTGTTTTTGTTAGTTTGAGTAGGATCATTCAACTTTTCACTTTGTCCCCTGTGCTGTTCCCAGAGTCTATTGGCAGGGAAATAAAAGGTATAAACATTGTGATTTTGATTATAAATTAAAATGATCAATATAAGGTATAAGCAATATTAAATTGTTAACCATAACTAATCAATGTTATTAAAATTAAGAGTAATAAGTATAAGTAAGATTTAAAAAGGTTAAATTGTAAGTTAAGAAGGTTAAGAATTATAGTTTAAACTAAAAGTCTATGCTCTTTAATGCCAAGCATGCTGCTATTGTATAGTTTCCTGGCCACAAGCCACAGGCTTTGGGGTGAACTATTGATGCATGAGAGGGTGCTTTTATCACAGTATGAGTGCTTTGGAACATTCTGTTTTTTCTTTTTCTATAGAGATGAAATAATAAATGTTTTGATTAAAAGATAAATCATCATGTAAAAGGTTAAGTAAAAAATATAAATAAAGGGCTGGCCCAGTGGCGCACTGGATAGTGCGCCGCTTGGGAGCGCGGTGGCGCTCCCGCCGAGGGTTCAGATCCCATGTGGAGACCGGTTCCCGCTCACTGGCTGAGCATGGTGCGGGCGCAACACCAAGGGTTGCGATCCCGTCACCAGTCAGTAAAAAAGACAAAAAAAGGAAAAAATATATATATATATAAATAAAGCAAGATTCTTGTGGTTGGGCCGGCCCGGTGGCGCACTGCTATAGTGCGCTGCTTGGGAAGCGCGGCGGCGCTCCCGCCGAGGGTTCAGATCCCATGTGGAGACCGGTTCCCGCTCACTGGCTGAGCCTGGTGCGGGCGCAACACCAAGGGTTGCGATCCCGTCACCAGTCAGTAAAAAAGACAANACAAGATCAGATTGCCGGTCTGATCGGGTTCTGGCGAGGGCCCTCTTCTGGACGCAGACTGCTGAGTTGGGGTATCCTTGCACAGCAGACAGAGGGTGAGGCAGCTCTCCGGGATCTCTTTCATAAGGGCACTAATCCTATGCATGAGGGCTCCACCCTCATGACCTAGTTGTCTCCCAGAGGCCCCACCTCCCAAAAATATCACATTGGGGATTAAGATTTCAAGTTATGAATTTTGGGGGACATAAACATTTAGGCAGTTGCAGGCATGGTCTCTGTCTTTGCACCCATGATTCAGTGGGAAATACAGACATGGAACACATGACCATGCAGGGGTTTGAGAAGGGACATGATAGAGCTGTGGGAACACACGGCTACATTCTTACCTACAAAGCATGTGCTCCACATCTCTTCTTTTGGGCCTTTTGTTCCCCTGCTGGGGATGCTCTTCCATATACCTCCTCCACTTGGGCAACTCCCCATCTGACAAATACAGCTTGAAGGTCACCTTCTCTGGAAAGCTTCCTGATTGTATGCTCACCCCGAAATTTGTTTCTTCAGAATGCCGAATTAAATTGTTGGTCTGCTTGTCTGTTCAGTTCAATGTTTTCTGACTACATATGTTTAGTGCTGTGCTTAACATAAAGTTAGTTTGCCCCTTGAGGACTGACTCATCTGACTCACACAAACCAAACTCATAAGAATCTAATGTATTAACCAGAGGGTCATTTTTCTATCTTCCTGGGCGAATGGAGAGCAGAGGAGATGACACCACATCTATCCAAGAGTCCCTTGTCTGGGCTCCCCTACTGTCCAGTGCATGCCTCTTCTGTGGCAGTAACAGGTGGGTGTCTTCTCCCAGCTGGACTGTGAGATCCTGAAGGGCAAGGTCTAGGTCTTTCATCTTTGTATGCAGAGTCCTCATGGGTATGAAAAGAGGAGAAGATTCTACCTGAGGGCTCTATGGGTGTTGTGGTTAATTTTATGTCAACTTGGCTAGGCTAGGGTACCCAGTTCCTTGGTCAAACACCAGTCTAGATGTTGCTGTGAAGATATTTTTTTAGCTGTGGTTAATTAACATTTCAAACAATAGACTTTGAGTAAAATAGATCACCCTCCAAAATGTGGGTGGGCCTCATCCAATCAGTCAAAAACCCTAAGAGAAAAGACGGAAGTTCCCAGAGAAGGAAGGAATTCTGCCTTCAGACTCAAGACTGCAACATCTACTCTGTCAGAATTTCCAGCCTGCTGGTCTTCCCTGCAGATTCTGGACTTGCCAGCCCCCATGTGAGCCAATTCCTCAAAATAAATCTCTCTTCAGGGGCTGGCCAACTAGCTCAGTTGGTTAGAGTGCAGCCTTGTAACACCAAGGTCATGGGTTTGGATCCTCGTATAGGCCAGCCACCAAAACAAACAATCAAAATCTCTCTTTATGTGTATCCTATAGGCTCTGTTTCTCTGGAGAACCCTAATACTATTGGTACCACATGGGGATTTATACTGGAAACATAAGAAATTGTACTCTGGAAGTTTAGGACTTTTCGTCAAAGCCATCAAATCTTAAATTTTTAGGCTAAGAAGTACTCTAAAAGATTATCCAAATTACATTTTGTCATTGAAGAAACTAAAAGAGAAGTAAAATTTCCTATCCAAGATCACCCAGCAAATAGTTAATTGTAATAGGTGAGTCTGGTACCAGATCTTCTGACTTATCCCACTTACCTTTTAGATATCAAAAGAATATCAATGAAATGGTGAAACTATTTATACTGTGCCTTGATTTTATGATGGTATAAGTAATAAATATCCTTCCAGGATTTGATTTACACATGAAAGTATGTTTCTGGTTCCAACGTGGAAAACAGAATGTGGGGGAGAATTGTGGAAGCAGGGAGATGAGTTAAGAAGCAGGCTCATAAGTAAAAGAGATTGTAAATTCCATTTATTACCTGATGATACCTCCATAAGGAAACTCTCACAGGGACTTTCTTTCCTGCCGTGAGCTATCCGGCTCCATGGAAGTTCTTGTTTGTTCACCTTTGGTTGCTTGATAAGGCTTCCCAGAATTAAACAGTCTAACCTTTTGGCTTAGTGTGGCTTTGGGAAATTCCCTGGAGTTTTGATGTAATTTTAAAATACATCAAAATTAACTGGTTTATTTAAAGGGCATTGTCAGTACTAAATGTGTTTTTGATGCATGTTCCCAGTATGGGTTGGCTCCATTTAATTTTATTATTAATCTTTCTTGTCAGTGATGTGTGCATGGACCCATTGTGGCTGTGGTCATGCTCTAGTACGTGTGGAATGAAGTGATTATGTTAGATTTCTATCTACATGCCCCCAGGGAGACGGTGGGTCTGGGTGCAGTAATGTTTATAACTAATTGATCATCAACCAGTTACAGATTTCTTTGTTTCTCCCACTCCTACAGTTTCACTTGACTTACCAAGAACATGTTCTTTCCTTAGTAATAATAAGAATGATATTGTGTGTTTTTGTTAGTTTGAGTAGGATCATTCAACTTTTCACTTTGTCCCCTGTGCTGTTCCCAGAGTCTATTGGCAGGGAAATAAAAGGTATAAACATTGTGATTTTGATTATAAATTAAAATGATCAATATAAGGTATAAGCAATATTAAATTGTTAACCATAACTAATCAATGTTATTAAAATTAAGAGTAATAAGTATAAGTAAGATTTAAAAAGGTTAAATTGTAAGTTAAGAAGGTTAAGAATTATAGTTTAAACTAAAAGTCTATGCTCTTTAATGCCAAGCATGCTGCTATTGTATAGTTTCCTGGCCACAAGCCACAGGCTTTGGGGTGAACTATTGATGCATGAGAGGGTGCTTTTATCACAGCATGAGTGCTTTGGAACATTCTGTTTTTTCTTTTTCTATAGAGATGAAATAATAAATGTTTTGATTAAAAGATAAATCATCATGTAAAAGGTTAAGTAAAAAATATAAATAAAGGGCTGGCCCAGTGGCGCACTGGATAGTGCGCCGCTTGGGAGCGCGG
>NW_007726373.1:502151-520143 GCF_000696425.1 Galeopterus variegatus | reverse complement strand
GCGGGAGCAACACCGAGGGTTGCGATCCCGTTGCCGGTCCTGGTCCGGTACGGGGGCGACACTGAGGGTTGCGATCCGTTGCCGGACACGGAAAAAGACAAAAAAAAAAAAAAGATTCTTGTGGTCGTTGTCCACACTTGCACTAGACACCTGTGGTCTGTCTCTTCCTTTCCTCGCCGACGCCGCACCACCTGTTCAGGTCCAACGAGTCCTGCAGAGCTGGTCTCCGGTACTTTCTCCAACTAATTCTAAGAGAACTGCCTTTCTACTCCTGTTACTAAACTGTGGAAGGTTGTGGAGCATCTGATCCCAGTGACTCCTTGTGCTGTTCAAAACTTGCATGCGGGGCAGCCTGCCCACTTAGACATAGTTGGGGACAGCCTGTGGATTTTGCAGGACACCAAGAAGACGTCCCCTATCAGCCATTCTTGTCAACTTCCAAAATTCATCCTTCAGAAGCTGAGTCATTTTCATGTTAAGTATTGTCACGTCCCAAATATTTATGGAGCACCTCCTATGCCCGAGGCCCCACACTAGGTGTTGGGAATAAAGAGATGAATAGGACATGGTTCCTAACCTCAAGGAGCTCATAGTGTCACTACTGTAGGAAGACACCAAAACGTATCATGATAGGGCTCTGTAGTAAGTTAAACTGTGAAGATATACATAGGATGTGTATCCAAGGCACCCTGGGGTGAAGGGGGAAGGTGATGGGAAGGAGACAAAGGATGTTTCCTGGAGGAGATAATACTACGCTGAATCTTAAAGAGAGGTAGGAGGCATGAGCCAGGCAAGGTGGGAGGACGGTGCTGGCAGGGATCTGTTGTATATAGAAACCACTAGCAGTTCAGGGTTGTCCGTATAATGTGCAGGACAGGGAGCAGCGAGAGATGCGCTTGAAGGGAGAGGCAAGGGTGTATGGGGAGAGTCTTGTGTAAAGAGTGGGGCTTTACCGTGTACACAGTGGGGCACTACCTGGTGGTTTTAAAAAGGAGAATGAAATGGTCGTTTTATTTTTATTTTTTTAAAAGATGACCGGTAAGGGGATCCTAACCCTTGGCTTGGTGTTGTCAGCACCACACTCTCCCAGGTGAGCGAACCGGCCATCCCTATATAGGATCCGAACCCGTGGCCTTGGTGTTATCAGCACCGCACTCTCCCGAGTGAGCCACGGGCTGGCCCTGAAATGGTCATTGTAGACAGATCAATCTAGTAGCTGAGGGAGAAGGGACTGAGGGGTTCGAAACTGGAAACAAGAAACCTGGTTATAGAAGGGCCTTCCAGGAGAAATGAAAAGGCAAATTTGAGAAAAATTGAGTAGGACTTAGTGATGTGGGCACTTCCCACCACCTGCCCGCCACCCCAGACTATTTTGAAGCGAATCTCAGACTTCATATCGTTTCATCTGCAAATATTTCAGGATATATATCTAAATATATAGAGACAAGGATTCTTTTTAGAAAAATAACCACAGGGTTGGCTGGTTAACTCAGTAGGTCAGAGCACAGTATTACACCATCAAGGCCAAGGTTTTGGATCCCCAGACCGGCCAGCCACCAAAAAATAAAAAAAAAAAGAAATGTGAAAAAAGAAAAAGAACCACAATACTATTTTCAATGCCCCCCTAAATTAACAAAAACATGTCTTAATATCATCAAATATCTAGTCATTGATCAACTTTTCATCTTTATTGTCTCATAAATTTTTTAAAAATTATTTGAATCAGAATAAGATCCATACATTGTGATAGGTTAGTGTATCTGACTCTGTGTCAGACTCTCTCATCGTTTGGGAAACTGGCTCCTTGGTCCTGTAGAGTTTCTCACATTCCATGTTTTGCTGATTGTGTCCCTGCGATGGTGCTGAGCGTGTTCCTCTGTCCCTTGTATTTTCCATAAACTAATATCAGTTGGACATAGAGGCCCGATCACATTCAGGTTTGATTTTCCTAGCAAGACCAGGTGGTGCTGTGTTCTTCCATCAGGCCTGGTTGTCTCTCTTTTTGTGAGGTTAGCAGCCACTGATAATTGTCTAGATCTATTAATTCATTAGATTGTACAAAATGGCAATACCTCTTTTAAAGGGAAGCTACAATAATACATTAAGTCTATCACCACAGTGTGAGTAAATCTCTTAAGGCCTTTTTCCTTTTTAAGTTTTCTTAAATTGACAGATAAAATTGTACATATTTATCACGTACAACATGATGTTTTGAAATATATGTATATATTGTGAAATTGCTAAATCAAGCTAATTAACATGCATTAACTCCCATAGTTGTCTTTTTTTTTTTTTTTTTTTGGTTTTCATTTTTGTGGTGAGAACATTTAAAATCTACTCTCTCAGCATTTTTCAAGATAGAATATATTGTTATTAGCTAGAGTCGCCATGTTGTAAGGACCTTCCTCTTGAGGGGGACAGAGCAGGCGACCTGAGACCTTTGCTGGCCAGGGGTAGAATGAGGGAGAAAAGGGTAGAAAGGGGAAGAAAATAGGCAAAGAATTCATGCCCACCTCACCCACAGTTTCCCCTGTGCCAGCTCTTCTTTGTGAGCACTCAGTTCCTCCTGGGTGGGGGCGCCCCAAGAACTGACAGACTCAGTTTCTCCTGGTGAAGTTTTAAGCTAATAAAAGCATTACTTAGAAGGATGAGATGAGATCCCCTCCCTCAGGGACCTGGAGTCTTCTAAATCAAAGCAGGACTTTGCAGGAATTATCACCATTGCAGGAGTGTGGTCTCAGGAAGACGAGACAGAAGGTAAAAGCAAGCTGGGATCTAATGAACGGTGCCAGCAGGCTGAAGAAAGACTGTGTGCTCAGAAGGAACTTGGCTATTTGTGCTTTAGAGAAAGGACAGCAACCAGAAAGAAATTAGCATAATTACCCAGGACTGTCTGAGGGAGGGGACATACCAAATCTTGTGGACAAGAATATTAGGGTCACTAGAGTGGTACATTCTGCCATGAGGCAGAGACAGTCATTTACTCATTTATTCAGCAAACATATATTGAGTTCTTACTGTGTACTAGGTACTATGTATCAGGTACTAGGTGTTGAAAGGTAGGGGAGAAGGGAGAGGCACAACCCCAGGGGAGCATGTGATTCTACGAAGCCCTCTGGGGGATTTGCTATTGCAAAAAGGATGCTGCAGACCCGAGACCACAACTGCCACACCTAGCTCCCCCTATTTTTGATTTGTAAGTAATTGTAACTCCTGCGATCCAGGCTAACAGAACAAGATAGACACTTGTTTTGTCCAAACAGTCTTAACTGATCCTATGAAATCCATTTTGCTATGCTGCAGAGGTAGGGCAATGTTCTAGTCCAGGCTTGCCCCAAAGAGAAAACTTATATAAGAATTTTATGAACCAAAATATTACAATCGCTTTTCCAGCATCTTTGCAATAGCTGCCCCATTCTATCATTCTGGAGACCCACATAACAAAACACCCGCTTTGCACCGTCCCTCGTGCAAAGGAAAATATTGGCTTTCTGCTTTATATAGTAATTTCTTACGAGTTTTGTTTGTACACGTTTGATTAGTGTGAATCAGTCTCTAAGAACTCGACCTAGTTTTAAATGCACTAGCAAAGGTGTGCTCATTTATTCATTCATTCATTCGACAGGCATTGACTGATCACCTATTCAAGGGTCAGACCCTGTGCAGATCTCGGAATACAGAGAGGAATAAGTCACAGTCCTGGGGGCTCACAGTACAGGGGACTCCTGTATTAAGTAAAGAGATAACTGGAAAATCTTTAAAGTTCCTTCTACAATAAGAGGTTCTATGATTTTAAAAAAGCCACAACTTCCTGGTGTGGGCAACCTTCACCCTCCCCAAGACTGGATCATGCCGTCACTTCTCTTGCCCAGCAGGAGCAGAATTATTGACTTGCCTGTCAGCACATGTGACAAGGAGCTGGGGTACAGTGGCCCCGAAGAGAATTAATTTTCTCACTGATACAATGGGGAGAGCATAAATCAATATATTGAATATTTCTTTTCCACCAAGTTTGCCAGAACATCAGGAGAGTCTCATACTTGTGGGAACAAAAGCATTAATGGCAATTAAATAAGGTAAAATCATATTTAATTTTTACATTGTGGTCATCTTTTACCTAAACACCTTTCTTTAGTCCTTTGAAGAACTACCTGGTGGTTGTAATTTCCCTTAACATTTTTTACTTCACTCTTAACTGAGCCACACTTATCAATCATGGCACAGCAACAAGGAAAGGACCTGAGGCTCGCTACCAGACAGAAGAGAGCAGAGGCTGCCCCACACCAGAGACGGGGCCCTGGAGCTGGCCGCTGGCAGGAAAAAGGTTTGGGAATCAAGCAGACCTGAGCTTCAATCCTGGTTCTGCTCCTTTTGTCAGGGAGTGACTTCGACCCACTCAGTCCATATCCCTGAACCTCCATTTCCTCATCTGCAAAACAAAGGGAGCCACACCTACCTGAACAGGTTAGAGAAGGGACTAACCACAGTGGACATTAGTTGGTTGTCTCCCAATAGCACCTCAATTCTAAGCTGGGGGTTCTCCCACTTTTAGGCATGCATTCTGAGTGGGATGACACCAGCTCTACCTCCTGGTGTAGCTTCTGATTGGCTCAGGCCAGCCAACATACCCCACCTCCCCGGTCACGTGATTGGCTTACTGATGAGTCTACTGCTAGTTAAAGCCAATGAGAGGCAG
Source organism: Galeopterus variegatus (assembly GCF_000696425.1). Taxonomy (NCBI): domain Eukaryota; kingdom Metazoa; phylum Chordata; class Mammalia; order Dermoptera; family Cynocephalidae; genus Galeopterus; species Galeopterus variegatus. The sequence continues at coordinate 515,447 of NW_007726373.1, read as the reverse complement.
TGAAACATGTGCTGGGGTCTCTGGGAAGGACAAGCTTCTCTCATCCGTGTGCACTTGAACAAGGAACATGCAGCCCCAGGAACTGTTGATAGCCCTTTCGGAAGAGCCTGCCAGAGAATGGAGCCAGGACTGAGGATGTCCAGGTCACATTTTTGATGTGGATGAAGCCTGACCTGAAGCTAGAGCTACTCCTGGACTGTTCAGTTAAGTGACCCTACTTTACTATTTCAGCCAGTTCAAAAGGAGTGTTCTGTTTCTTAAAACATCAGAAAGTCCTGACTGGTTTTAGTCAGTTGAGTGATGGTCCCCAAAAAGATGTCTACACCCTAATCCCTGGAAGCTATGAATGTGACCTTTTTCAGAAAAACGGTCTTTTCAGAAGTAATTAAGATCTTGAGATGAGATCATCCTGGGTTATCCAGGTGGGCCCTAAATCGAATTACAAGTGTCCTTATGAGAGACGCACAGACCATGTAAAGATGGAGGCAGAGATTAGAGTTATGCAGCCACAAGCCAAGGCACACCTAGAGCCACCGGAAGCTGCAAGAGACAAGGGAGGATTCTCCCCTATGGACATCAGAGACAGCAAGGCCCTGCTGACACCTTGATTTGAGGCTTCTTCCCTTCACAACTGTGAGAGAATAAATTTCTGTTGTTTTAAACCACCAAGGTTATGGTTATTTGTTGCAGTAGCCCTAGGAAACTAATATACCGATCAATGTACATCTAGAGATAATACTGTTCTTTATCCATTTTTAACATCTTTCCATGACTTTGCCATTCCCCATCCTTAAAAGGGCTGAGGCAGTCCGGGCTTGAGCATCATTTATTTATTTATTTATTTTCTTTTTAAGCCCATAGTACCTGGTATTCCCAAGCAGTCTCCCATCCAAGTGCTGACCAGGCCTGACTCTGCTTAGCTTCCAAGATCAGATGAGATTTAGCTACATTCAAGGTTTACCAGCCTGGTCTTTTCCTAGCTGTGTGACCTTAAGCAAACTACTTAACCTATCTGTAGCTCAGTTTCTTCATCTGTAAAATGTTTTTAGTAGCATTAAATGAGGGAATACATGTAAGCGCTTAGTATATACTATACACATAAGTATTGGTTATTATGTATTCTTCCCTGTTCTTTAGTGATTTCCTTTCCTCATCAGAATGCTACTTCATGGTAATGTCTCATTTTGTTCCTGCTTAGATTTTTTTTTTTATCATTATTCCTTGTGATTCATTCACCTCATTATGCATCTAGGCCATTAAAATGGGGAGAATGTCATAGTCAGAAGAGTATATACAAGCCAAGCCCAGTGGGATCTCACTTGATAACTAGAGTTAATGATCAGAAGAGTCAGAAGTCCAGCCATTAGCAGAAGAGAAGAACAAAGAACCCGATTTGACTAAAAAGCAGTTCAATACCCATGGCTTCTAACTGACTATATTTCTCTAGACTTTCCTTTGAAGTGCTTATTTCAAAAGCTATAAATAATTTAATTGATTTTCAAAGTAATTGAGTTGTTTTTGAAAGGTGCTGCATGTTCATTTGGTTTGTGGTGGGGACGGAGAAGTCGGGAGAAGGAAGGATTACCAGTTTTAAAAGACCCTCTGAATATCCTATTTTCCAAATTTCAAAGACAGCATTTGTTTTTAAAACAATCATTGTCTCCCTTTCTTCAAAGGAATTTTAAGAGTAGGCGTTAGATTAAAAATCACTTAGTTCAGAACAGCACAACAGCTTTTTCACTTATGAGAAACTGGCAATTTCAAAAAGGGTTTCATTTACTGCTGGAGCTGGGCTGCAGGGCTCTCCTTCCACGTGGCATTCGTAGCTGAGTGTCCCTGACTCTCTGCTGTGTCTGTAGGGCCTGCTCATCGTGACACTGACCTATCTTCCTTTCCTCCCACTTTTACTGTCTCTCCTTCACATAAGTGGGGAAGGAGCGAAGGAATCTGTTTCCCAAGCTGATACCTTTACCACATTTGCAAACTAAAGAGTCTCTCTCATGGTGCACCTCAGAATGGCTGGAAGCCTTGATCCTGAAAAAGGGAAACCCACCTGTGGCCCTCACCTAAGAGTTTCTTGGGCAATTCTTGAAGCAAGTGTGAATAAAAATGATTGCTATCATTGTATGTGAAAAAAAGACTGATATCATCATACCAATGTCATTTGAAAATGAAGACCTAATTTGTTGCACTGTGATGTTATGACATCTGGAGGCCCTTATTCAGTGTAACAGATGAATTAATCATTTCAAAAAAGCCTTTTTTTGGTGGCTGCCCGGGGATCCAAACCTGTGACCTCAGTTTTACTAGCACCACGCTGTCCCAAGTGAGCTAACCTGCCAGCCCCTTGAAAATGGCATTTTTGTTTTGTTTTGTTTTTTGTTGTTGTTATTGTTTTTATTATCAAAACCCTTAGGTCTCGTTTTGTCTCTTCCAATGAAGAAGAATGTGTCTTCACTGGGCCGAGTGTGTAGAAGCCTGGGGCAGGGACATGAAATCCATGAGGAAGCAGGTTGGGTGTCTGAACCTCCATCTCCTGTCTGAGCTTGTTGGCATGTTTGGCAAGTGCTGAGAGGAGCACTGTGCTGGGGAAGCCAGGGGAGAGCCGTGGGCAGGCTGGCCTTTAGTTTCTTCATTCCCACCTTTTGCCCCTTTGTCCTAGGATACTCTGACCAGCAGGGCACGTATGTGTCAGCCCATGTTCCCCGTCCTGCAGGTTCCCAGGTTCTATTCTGCAGGTGACGGTCTCCCTCCAAGCTCTCGATCCACCTCCTTGGCCTAGTTTTCCAGCATCTGCTCACAGGTTCGGGCCACATCACTGAGGTTGAGGCGGGGGCATAGTCCACTCACTTCAGAGCCATCTGACAGTCCTTCCTCAAAGAGTAGCTGGAGCCCTCATGGGGCTGCCCAGTGGCCACCTGGGTGAGGTAGCAGATCTGAGCTGACAGCTCTGCCTCCACGTGTTGCACCGAGACAGTGAAGGCCACCGCCTGCCGGTCTAGAAGCTGCTCGTTGGTTTTATCCTTGGACAATACAGATCACTGTATCTGAATTCCGAAGGATGGCACCAATTTCCCGTTTGATGTCTTCCAGGGCATGTAGTCGCTCGTTTGTCAGGCTGTAGGTGGCCATTGTCACTCTGGGAATCCTTCAATTTCTCCTTCTGCAAAATGCGACCCTCGAGCCCCCAAAATGACATTTTTACAGCTCTGTGAACTTGATAAATTGTGATTTCTCTCTTTGACCTTGTTGGCCACCATTGGGTAAGTTTTCAAGATGCAAAAGTGAAAGGCTTTGAGATGACACCTTGTCCCATCCTCAGCAGAAGCCTCAGGGCCAGGAGCCAGCCATACTGTGACCTGGATTGAGCAGCATTCATGGCACAGATGGCAGGGTTAAAGTATGTGAGAGGGAAAGAGTGAGGAAAATAAAGGAGAAGGAAGAGGAGAGGTGGAAGAAGGAAAGGGACAAAAAGATGCAAACATTAGGGAGAAAGAAGTAACAGCCTTTAACAAACCCCGGTACAGCAATCTCAGTTTGGGCCTAATTGTTTGTGGTACTGTTAGAGAAGCAGAATGAATGTAGGATCGTAAGATAATATTTTTCTTACAGAATATAATTTTTTTTTTTTTACAAAAGGAAGGATTATAGTGGTAGGGATAAAAAACTCCTGCTTAAAATGGTCTCACTAGTCTTACTTTTTCCTTGGGCTGAGAGTGACATCATAGACCAAGAGGTAGTCACCATTTCTTGGAAGGCTGAGGTCTAAAGTGAACATAAGTATTTACAGATCTGTTACTTTCTGCCTCTGCCTGACTGTAGACTGTCAAGTGCTCTGAGCAGATGGAAGGCAGAGGGTATCACTGAGGATTATGTTTGGCTGTGCATAGAAGAAACCCAACCATGGGGGCTTTCCCGAAAGAGGGTTATTTTTCTTATACACCGAATCTGGAGGTAGTCCACGGCTGGCACTGGGGCTTCCTGTCTTCTGTTAGACCTTAACGTGCGCTTCTATCCACGTGGTTGTCAAATGGCTGCTGTACCTCCAAGCTTTGCATCCAAGTTCCAGGCAGAGGAACACGGCCATCCCATAGTGCAAGGGAGCTCTTGCCCCAAACAAAACTGGGTTGTTATGAGAAAAGAGAATATAATGTGACCAGGCAACTAGTGGTGCTGTCACATGGAGATCTTTAACCTAGGTCCATGGAACTCCAGAGAGATGTGGGGAGCATCCATGGAGACACTTGAACTAATATGTTTATATTCATTTTCCTATAAGTTCTCAGCCATTATCTCTTCAAATGTCGCCTCTTCATTCTCTTCACGTTCCTTCTGGTACTCCAAGGAGAGACATACTAGACCTTCTCCCTTTTAGAGGTTCCTGTCTTTGACATTTTCTATCTCGCGTCTCTCTATGATGCACGCTTTGTAATATCCTCAGATCTACCTGCGGTTCACTAATTTTCCCTTCAGCTTGCCTAATCCTGCTTAACCCATCCGTATTTTTTTTTTAAAGTTCTAGTTATTTCTTTTTTTAAACAGCCTGGGTTTTTTTCAATAGTCTCTTGCTCATTTTTATTCTATTTTGTAAAAATATAGGGATATTTTATATTCTGGTGCTGATACTTTCAGTATCCGACAGCCTAGATTTGAATCCCAGCCCTGCCCCTTATTAGCTGTTTAACCTCAGTCACATTACTTAATCTTTCTGTACCTCATTGTCATCAACTCTAAAATGGCAATAGTAATAGTCCCTTCTCATGGGGTTGTTAGGAATAAAGAGTCCATGTAAATATAGCACTAGCACTGGAACACCGCCTGGCACGTAGTCAGCACTATATAAACTGTTATAATTGTTATTATAGCAATTTTTACTTACATATTTACTTATATCTTGTTAATTGCTTGCCTCATTCTCCAAAAATGTTAGTCTTGAGATCAGGGATTTTTATCTATTTTGTACTTCTATATCCCCTTTACCTATAATAGTGCCTGGTAAAAGCAAGCAGTCAATAATTTGCTGAGTGTGTTAACAAATACGTAGAACTCTATATCAACAATTAGGGAATATGCATTCTTTCAAGTATAGAATGAACAGCCTCAAAAATTAACTATATACCACTGTGCCAGCAGCTTGGGGCCCACGCGGGGGGACCTGAGTCATGGAGAAGGGGATTGGACCCCCCCCTCCCACAACCAGGCACACCGCGTCAGCACCTCAGGGTCCACCTGGGGACCCGATGCAGGGAGTCGGGGTCCAGACACACCCCACAAACAGCCACACCACCAGCATCAAGGAGCATGCCAAAAACATCACCTCCATGTGGGTGACCCACCACAGCCACCACAATAACGGCTGCCGCGAAAGTGGCTAGACACCACAACCACCACACAGATGGTTCACCAGCCACTGGAGTGCATTGATGCAAGGAGAGTCACCAGCAGAGACAAAGAAAAGAAGAGGATGTCTCTCTCCACAAAGCCCATTTCAGAGTGACAGAAGCATCTGCTCTATGATAATACTGGGGGACCTGATCACACCTCTCAGCATTGGACAGATCATCTAGGCGACAAATCGACAGAGTAACCATTATTCTTTCAGAAGGAGAGAAGAAATCTAGGGCAATTAGAGGGGAGAGGGGAAGGAAGGGGGATGGGGCGAGATTGGACAAGAGCATAAAGAATAATTATGACTTGTAACAATATATATGCTAGTAATATTGATTTGATCAACAAATTTCAATGTTGAACCCCCAAAATATGTATAATAAATTTTGATTCAATACAAAAAAATAAATTTAAAAAAAATTAACTATATACAAGGCCAAAAGTAAGTCTCAACAAATTTCAATAAATCAGTGTTACACAAACCATATTCTCTGACCACCATTCATATAAGTTAGAAATAAATAAGAAAAAGATTAATATATGGGTTTTTTTTGTCCTTTTTTGAGACCAGCCGCACCACGCTCAGCCAGTGAGCGCACTGGTCATCCCTATATAAGATCCAAACCCGCGGCGGGAGCACTGCTGTGCTCCCAGCGCCGCACTCACCCAAGTGTGCCACGGGCTCGGCCCAATATATGGTTTTAAAACATATTCTTGAAACTTTTAAAATGCTTTTCTCGGACTGGCTGGTTAGAGTGTGGTGTTCATAACACCAAGGTCAAGGGTTCGGATCCCTGCACTGGGCAGCCACTAGAAAACAAAAAACCCTTTACTCAGTAACTCATGGGTTAAAGAAGAAATCGTAGTGGATATTCAAGTTTTTTAGACTTAAATGATAATGAACATGCCTCCCATCAAAACTCCTGAGATGCCATAAAGGCTGTACTTCAAGGGATATTTATGGCGTAAATGCTGTGGAAGAGAAGCAAGGCTAAACGTTAATGAGATAAACTCCCAACCTAATAAAATGAAGGACAGTACTAAGAAAGGATAATAGAGGTAAAAGCAGTAACTAAACCGTGGACCTAAGCAGAGAGGCCTGGGTCATCCACAAAGGGCTTTCCATTGTGATGGGTGTCCTGAATGCCATCTGTCATTGCTAGCTGGCCCCGGGGTCCAGGGGCTTCCTTTGATGAGCCACCAGACCGGCCCACACTGACTCCTGGCCGAGAAGCCCCAGTTGCTCCCACCCATCAGAGGCTTCCCGGGTTGCCCACAGCTTCTTTTCCCACCTACCTCCCACCGAGAGCTTCTTCCCGAACCCTTCTCATTGGAACCACATTCAATGGTGAACCATGTTCCCTTCTGACTCTCTTCACTGCACATTCTCCCCTGTCCTCGGTCTTCGCCAGTGACACTGGCCCGGCATCCCTCTTGGATCACTGTTCTTCATCCCCCACACCTGTCAGACCCAGGAGTCCCAGCGGTTTGCATCCTCCGTCCCCAACATCTCCCGCAGCCAGTTGCCCAGGCCCCTCTGTTCCACCTCCCACGTGTCCCTCTAACCCTTCCCTTCCTCCCCAGCCCCACTGCCTCTACCCTACTTATCATGTTTATCTTGATTATTGCAAGAGCCTTCTCATGGCCTCTCTGCCTTCGGTCTGGGCCCTCCTTTCCATTCTCACACAGCAGGCCATTTCCAGAGTGATCTTTCTAGAAGCACAGATCATACGGCTTACACTTACAGGGAGGTCTCCTTTAACTCCCCCAGGCAGTAAGATGCTCTCTCCCTCCTGCTCCTCTGGCACCCAGCGCAAACCTTGGTCATATTACCTGCCGTGTCCCTGGCACATCTATCAACATTCAGCAGAGGGGACCACGTAGATGCTGCTGTTCAAATGTGTTCTGTGCACCAACGGCTTCAGCAACGGCTTGTTAGGAATGCAGAATCTCAGGCCTCACCCAGACCTACAGAATCTTAATTCGCATTTAACAAGACCACAGGTGATTCATTTGCACCTTAAAATTTGAGAAGCACCAATGACTGGTGAGAAGCTTCAGCGAGGTAAGGGGGCAAGAGATTTCAAAGTTCAAGTTGCTTTTTTCATTGCTTTGGTTTGGGTGAGCCTGCGGTGTGGGTGGAGACAGCCTATTGAAATGACCTACACACATCCTAGAATGAAGAAAAATTTTTAAATAAAATAAAAAAATTAAAAAATAGACCAATGCAAACTTCAAGACTTAGATCAGGAAGAGAACTGATTATTCTGCAAACAGCTGACAATTTCGGGTTGATGCTGTGCCGATCTGAGTAAGGCAGACAGAGGCCAGGATATGTCAGCAAAAGGACCTGTCACAGCATCAATTAAGAGAAATGTGAACACTGGGCCCTGTGTTGGAGCCAGCGTGAAGTGGGAGAACGGCAGCAGCAGGGTAAGAAGAAGAGAGACAGTTCTGTCCTGGCAACAGGAAAGTGCCCTGGGAAGATTGATTTGCTCATAGTGCAAAGTCACCGTGAAACCAGAAAAGGCTGACTGGTGAGCCTTTTGTGCATGTTTGACTCACGCAGGTTGTCCCACTCAGTATGTACTCAGCACTCCCATTGCTCACAGAGTAGTCACAGGCAGTGGCACTTAAACAATGGACCCTTAAGCCTAACTTTCTGAAAGGCGCCGGTAATCTTTTATTGATACAAAATAGATGTCTGAGGGAGATCTAAGCTCTCCTAGAGAGCAGTGGGTGTGGGGAAGAAAGAGGGCTGTAATGATGGCCTTTGTGTACCCAGGAGAATGCTGTGACAGGAGCGTCACCATTTGTTGAGCGTCTGCCTCCACGTGCCAGTGCACGTGCCTGATTCCGTTTGTTCTCTCCAGACATCACCCTCCTATTCTCATTCCTACAGCTGAAGAGACTGAAGCAGAGAGAGGTGACGTTATCTGGAGCATCTCACAGCTAACACATGGCAGAGATGGTGTTATGGGTTGAATTCTGTCCCCCGCAAAAGATATGTTGAAGTCCTAACCTCTAATACCTCAGAATATAACCTTATTTGGAAATAGGGTCCTTGCAGATGTAATTAGTTAAGACGGGGTCATGCTGGAGTAGCTTGGGCCCTTAACCAAATATGACTGGTGTCCTTACAAGAAGAGACGAGACGCACAGGAATAGATGGCTAAGTGACAACAGAGGCAGAGATGGGAGTGATACTCTAGTAGCCGAGCAGTGCCAGGACTGCAAACACCAGAAGCCAGAAGAGTCAGGGAAGGATTCTCCCCTTCCTGTTTCAGAGGGAATGGGACATTGCCAACACCTTGATTTTGGACTTCCAGCCTCCAGAATTGTGAGGCAGTGAATTTCTGTTGTTGTAATCCACCCAGTTTGGTACTTGTTATGGCAGCCCTGGGAAATGGATACAGTTGGGATTCAGAATGTCAAGTCTGAACAAGCATTGTTTTCCCGTTGATGTCACCCTGCAGACATGACACGGACAGAGCCATTTGGGATGCTTGGATTGACAGCATCCACACGCACACGCCCACTCCAGGTCCCTCCCTTGCACATAGTGAGATGGTCGTCCACAGTCATGGTGGGGTATGGGGATGCTGCTGGGAGGGCTTCCCAGGTGGAGCTGACCCCTGAAAAGGAGGAGGTCAAACTCCTGCCTGAAGGGTTCCTTTAAACCCCATGATTTTATAAAGAAAGAAAGTGACAAGGAATTGTGTCGTAGTCAGGCCCCATGGAAGCAGAACCTGAGGAGGAGAAACCTGTAAGGGGAAAATGCTGGGGCAGGATGTGGATTCAGTAGAAGTCCAGCCTCAGCCTGACCCCATGGCGAGCTGTGGAGTATAAATCACCCCTCAGAGGTTGTTCCCACAAAAGGCAAGGGGCTGGGCTGTTATTCTCTCTCCGTAGCCTAGTCATTGGCCCTGGGGGTGGCCACAACCTCACAGGCATGTCCTCAGCCAAGAGCAAGCCTTTAGAGGGCACAGGTGTGAGCCATTTGCAGCCAACACCTGCAGCAGCTAGGGATGGCAGTGAAACAGGTCTCACAGGGCACCTGCACGTCTGTCATCATGGCAATGTTATAGTAAAAGGAATCCTGGCTTTGCCCACCCACTGGCTATGCCAAAGTCACCAAACAGTGATCAGGCTCTTCCTTGTCCCCAAAATGTGTGTTTATGTAGCGGTGGGAAGAGACGGGGAGGCAGGGGGCAGAAAGAAGGAGCTCACTAGATGGTAATCAGGGTCTCTCCTTATGTGATACTGGAGAAATAAGGGGCATGGGAGGAAAAAGGAGGTGCTGGCAGAATCCCTCATCATTTCATGATCAGTGTTTCAACAACGACATATAGCCTTTGACTTCTTCCTCCTCTGAAACTCATTATTTAAATGAAAGTTTGACTACAAATCAAAATACGTTTAGAACAAAAGACTTGGATCAATGAATGGGTGTTGGTTTTCTTGATAAGTCATGGAGATCTGGGGGTGTTTGGAGAACTTGTCAACTCTCTGAAATGAGGTGATGCCCTCCACCTTCCTCATCCTCATGCCACAGAAAACAAACCAAACCAAACCAAGCCTTCTTTGGTTCTACCATCAAGGATAAAACCAAGGGCTGAAGCCCTTCCTTCACTGGAAGCGGCACCATGGGGGTGCCAGGGGCGAATGGGAGAGGAGAGATGGTTCTGTCCACAGGGCAGGACATCCTTGTGGGGAGATTGGTTTGGGGGCCTGTGCAGAGTCGCACTGTTGTTCCAGCCAGGTTTGTCATTCTGTAGTCCCCCATGGCGTTTTCTTCAGGGCTGGTCTGGGACCCTTTGTCCCTGCTTATTTATCTGATTTTGCCCATTTTATCTGTTGCCTCCACGGTCTGGGGAGCTGGCCAGTCTCTGCTCTCATCTTGCTGGCAGTGGAAGATAAGGACAGGCTGGCCACGGACAAACCATGAGACAACGGCACAGTCCCCTCCACTGCCTCACAGTGTCCCCTGCTCACATAGCCCTCCAGATGCCTGTCTGCACTGTCCCCCTCTCTCCCCCTGCAGGGCTTTTCCCCCACATCCCCATGCCCTTGCCTCCAATTACCCCATTACCTGTTTAGAAACCAGCCTGAAGGAGGAGTCAGGCCCTTCCCCAAGCTCACCAGTGTCGTCCACGCTTTCATGCCTGCTAAGGCCCACGTGGCGAGCAGAAGTCAGCTGTTACTCTCCCTCAGGGTGAGTTTCGTTTTTGTACATCCAGCAGAGTATTGAGCTGAAAAACGAAGCTCCCGTGGAAGAATTTTAGAACTTGGACAGTGAGCAGCAGAGATGAGAGGTGGGAGGGGAGGCTCCGGCTTTCCTGCAGTTTTTAGAATCCCATACTTACTACTGGTTCATTTCACACTATTAATTGAGCCAGGGCAGTTGGAGGGGGAGGTGTATTGTAGAGAAAATACAGGAAAATGGTCAGGGCCCCTCAGATGTTCAGAATCTTGCCGAGCATTTGATGTAAATATGCACGTGCACCAGGTGTTCCTTTGCTATTATCTGATGTAGATGCACATGGGCACCTAGGTGTTCCTGGGTTGTCTGACTGCTGCTGGAGGTTGTTGCTACAAGCTCTTGTGGTCAGGGCCCCCGGGACCCTCCAGGGAGGCCACTGCTGCTGCTGCTGGAGGCTGCTGCTGCTGAGGAAGCTGAGGACTGAGCTCGTGTCATCTGCCAACGGCTCCCAGGATCTTTCCCAATTACCCAGCGTGGACCTGCATGTGAGGGGTCTGGTGATCCAGCCTGGCATGTGAGAGTCTGTGACCCAGTCTGCAATGGATTTGAAGGGTCTGTGAGCGCTATCCCTAGCTTTAGCCCTAACCCGGGAATTTGTTACGTCGTCAGGATTCTGACAATTAGCATTGCCTTAACAATACCTGTATAGAGAATTGGCAAAATGTTATTCTTGTTTTAAACAGACACTCAGGATCTCTCCTGCTCTCTGTCTGTACCTCAGGCCTGGGCTGAGTGAGCCCACTCCTGATGTGTGTGTGCACAGGGGCACATCTGTGTGGTGTGTGTGTCTGCAATGGGGGAATGTGAGGTATATGTGTGAGCTACGTGATGTGTGGTGTGTGAGCCATGTGTGCATGTGTTGGGGGGTGTGTGTGTTGTGTGTAATATGTGATGGGGAATGTGTGTGGTGTGAGGGGGTGTGCTATGTGGGGGGAGTAAGTGGGATGTGCGGGGTGTGCCTGTGTGATATATCTGGTATCTGTAGGGTGTATCTGTGTGTGTGATGTATGTGGTGGGGTGGATGTATAGTGGGGGGAGAGATGTGGTATATGATTGTGCTACGTGCGTTGTGATGTGTGTCTGTGTGATGTGTTATGCATGTGTAGGATGTGTGGTGTGTGTGGTGTGTGTTTGTAATGAGTGGTGTATATAGGTGTGAGTTTGTGGTGTGGGGTGCACTTGCGTGGTGTGTGTTTGTGGTTATCGAGGGATGCGTGTGCTGTGGGGATGTGTGTGAAGAACCTTCCAGGGTACTCTGGCTGACATAAGATGTTCACCTTTTGCCTGTACCCTGGCCACTCAGCCCAGCTCCATCTCTATCTTCCCAAGCAGCTGCTGGGAAGACTGGACAAGGGGGGACAATCAGTCTCTCAGCACGAGTTTATTGGATTTCTGCCCCAGACCAAAGATGTCTTTAAAAGAGCCATGCAGGAGAATCTGATACTAGCACAGGATTTGGGGCACATCTCCTGGACTCCAAAGGCCTCAGCAGAAGTGAAGGCCAGAGATAAACAGGAAAGTTTTGTTTTAATTGTGGTAAAATATACTTAATATAAAATTTATCATCTTAACCATTGTCAAGTGTAGCTTCAGTGGCATTAATGTGCATTCACATTATTGTAATACCCTCACCTCCATTCACCTCTAGGACATTTTTCATCTTCCCAAACTCCACACCCATTAAACAGTAACTTCCTGTCGCCTCCTACCCCACCCTGCGGTAACCACCGTTTCACTTTCTGTCTCTGTCTACGGTCACATCACCCTGAATGCACCCAATCTCATCTGATCTCGGAAGCTAAGCAGTGTTGGATGGGAGACCACTTTCCGTCTCTATGAATTTGACGACCCTAAGCACCTCATAAGTCATACAATATTTGTCCTTTTGTGGCTGCTTATTTCACTTAGCTTAATGTCCTCAAGCTTCATCTATGTTGTCGTATGTGTCTGAATGTCATTTATTTTTAAGGCTAAATAATATCCCATTGTATGTGTACACCACATGCGTTTATCCACACCCATCAATGGACACGAATTGCTTCCATCTTTTGGCTATTGCGAATAATGCTGCTATAAACATGGTATACAACTATCTGTTCAAGTCCCTGCTTTCAGAAATGGAATTGCTGGATTAGATGGTAATTCTATTTTTAATTTTTGAGGACCTGCTATACTATTTTGCACAACAGTTGTATACTCCCACTAGCAATGTGCAAGGGTTCCAGTTTCTCCCCATCCTCAGCAACACTGGTTCTTTTCTTTTTTATAATAGCAATTCTCGTGGGTGTGAAGTAGTGTCTCATTGTGGTTTTGATTCATGTTTCCCTAATGCTTACTGATGTCGAACATCTTTTCATGTGCTTATTGGCCATGTGTATATCTTCTTTGGAGAAGTCTCTATTCAAATCCTTTGCCTGTTTTTTAATTGGGTTATTTGTTTTATTGTTATTGAGTTGTAGATTTTTTTAATGTATATTCCGGATATTAATCTTTTATCAGATATATGATTTGCAAATATTTTCTCCCATTCCATGGTTGCCTTTTCACTCTGTTGATTGTGTTTTTTTGTTTATTTTTTTTTCCAAAAGATGACCGGTAAGGGGATCTTAACCCTTGACTTGGTGTTGTTAGCACCATGCTCAGCC
>NW_007726373.1:479936-501364 GCF_000696425.1 Galeopterus variegatus | reverse complement strand
GGCTGCCCCCCGCCCGGGCCGGGGGGCCGGCGGCGGGATCGCAAGCCTCGGTGTTGCTCCCGCGCCTCGCTCAGCCAGTGAGCGGGAGCCGGTCTGTATGTGGGATCCGAACCCGGGGCCTTGGTGTTATCAGCACCACACTCTCCCAAGAGGGCCCCGGGCCAGCCCTGATTGTGTTTTTTTTTTTTTTTTTTGTCTTTTTGTCTTTTTTGCGTGTCCGGCAACGGATCGCAACCCTCAGTGTTGCCCCCGTACCGGACCGGGGACCAGCGACGGGATCGCAAGCCTCGGCATTGCTCCCGCGCCTCGCTCAGCCAGTGAGCGGGAGCCGGTCTGTATGTGGGATCCGAACCCTCGGGCGGGAGCGCCGCCGCGCTTCCCAAGCGGTGCACTATCCATTGCGCCACCGGGCCGGCCCCCTGATTGTGTTTTTTGATGCACAAAAGTTTTTAATTTTGATGTAGCCTGGTTTATCTATTTTTTTCTTTTGTTGTCTATGCTTTTGGTCTATCTAAGAAATCATTAACATATTTCAACATCGTGAAGCTTTTCCCTGTGTTTTCTTCTAAGAGTATTATAGTTTTAGCTCTTATCTTTAGGTCTTTGACCCATTTTTAGTTGATTTTTATATATAGTATAATGTAAGGGTCCAACTTGTATATACCCAGATCATTTCTGAAAGGAATCACAAGAAACTGCCTATTTCCAGGGAGTAACATTCTTTTGCATGTGGATATTCGGTTTTCCCAACAGTGTTTGTTGAAAAGACTGTCCTTACCCCATTGAAGTATCCCTTGTCAGAATCATTTGACCATATATGCAAGGGTTTATTTTGGGTCTATATTCCCTTGGTCTGTATGTCTGTCTTTATGCCAGTGCCACACTGTTCTGATTACTGTAGCTTTGTAGCAAGTTTTGAAATAAGGGATGTGAGACCTCTAGCTTTGTGCTTTTTTTTCAAGATTTTTATTTTTGCTATTCAAAGTCCCTTGAGATTCCATATGAATTTTAGGATGGATTTTTTCAATTTCTACAAAAAAAAAAAAAGTCATTGGAATTTTGATAGGGATTGAATTGAATCTGTAGATTGCTTTGGATAGTATTGACATCATAACAATATTAAGTCTTCTAATCCATGAACAAAGAATGGCTTTCCATTTATTTGTGCCTTCTTTAGTTTCTTTCAGCAAGGTTTTGTAGTTTTCAGCATTAAGTCTTTCACCTCCTTGGTTAAGTTTTTTCCTAAGTATTTTATTCTTTTTGATGCTATTGTAAATTGAATTGTCTTTGTAATTTCCCTTTCAGATTGTTCATTGTTAGTGTATAGAAACACAACTGATTTTTTTTTTTTTTTTTTTTAAAGATGACCGGTAAGGGGATCTCAACCCTTGACTTGGTGTTGTCAGCACCACGCTCAGCCAGTGAGCGAACCGGCCATCCCTATATGGGATCCGAACCTGGGGCCTTGGTGTTATCAGCACCGCACTCTCCCGAGTGAGCCACGGGCCGGCCCAACACAACTGATTTTTGTGTTGACTTTGTATCCTGCAACTTTGCTGAATTTGTGAGTTCTAACAGTTTTTTGGTGGAGAAGGAAGATTTTTTAATTTTTCAGTTGATGAGGAAAGTGAATGCCCTCATGAATGGATTAACCAATTAATAGATTAACGGGTTATCATGGGAGTAGAACTGGAAGCTACACGAGGGACCTTCAGAAAGTTCATGGAAAGATTCACATTATTGTTTAATTCCATTTTTCCAACAACTTTTTGAACTACTCTCATATATAAAAAGGAAGAGAGCAGTGAACATGCTCTTGCCCTCTCATCATGTGATGCCCTGTGCCACCCTGCGACTCTGCAGAGTCCCCACCAGGAAGAAGGCCCACACCAGATGTGTCCCCTGGACCTTGGTCTTCCCAGCCTCCAAACTGTAAGAAATAAATTCCATTTCTTTATAAATTACCCAGTTTCAACTATCCTGTTATAAGCAACAGAAAATGGACTGAGACAGGTAATGCCTCTCCTGTGAAGTTTTGTTTTTTTTTTTCATTTTATGGACTCTGGTTCCTGTATTTGATTGCTGTTTACTCTTTGCTTTGACCTCTAGGATTCTCAGAGCCAAGTTTATGGGCCATGTTAGCAACTGTACAGGACAAATTATTTTACATTTATGGATGCTAATCTTACTCTTGGTTTCATTATTTTCCTTCCCCTTGTTTTCCTTCCACTTCAATTCCCAAAGCTATTCGTTTTCTTCCTTAACTTTGCATGTATTTTTGTAAGCCATCTCAAGTTCTTTGTGCAATGAAGTGGGTATAAATAAAACACATACATGCATAAATATATCCATCCATACAAAAATAAAATATGAATTTGAATTGAATATCTAGAAGCCGACTTGACCTTTCTTCTTCCTGTGCTGCTCAGAGTGGCACACTGGCCTCCCTCTCTCCTGATCTTGCTGCAGGATTCCCCCAGCCGCCCCCCTCCACCCTGCCCCTGGGGCCAGCAGCCTCACTTTCCTGTTACTCCTGAGATAGTCCAGGTCATCATAACGCTTCCAGGCCCTTCTGCCCCAGCCAAAGGCTAGGGAGAAAGGCTGCCCAGGACTCCCACACACTGTAAAAGCTTTGCCCAGAGCAGGGGCAGAGAAGACAGGGCAGGAGGAGGGAAGAATTCTTGGTGGCTGCAGCCCACCCTGCAACAGGGAGCAGCTCTGATGTCGTGTCACTGCACTCTCCCTGTGCAGTCATTCAGCTGAGTGCCCCGTCACTCCCTCCCACCAACCAGCATCTTATGCCTCATTGTGAGAAAGCAATTTGCACCCCACCAGCAGGATTAGGTAAGACAGATGAGGCAGCCTGCTTTCTCATCTCACAAACTCCTTTCATCTTGTGGAAGCCACTGTGCTGAAGGATGATGGAACAGTTTTGTTTTAATGTGTCCCCCGCAGGCTGAGTTTCAGATTTGTGGCTCATCTGCCTTAGAGATGTGGGTGAGTCAACAGCTGGGAATGCTGCAGTGTGAGGACCAATCACACTTGAACCCTACCTGGCCTTGGCCTCCAGCTGCTGCCCAGGGCAGCTGTTTGAAGTCAGAGGGAGGGAGGGACCAGTCTGTTTGCAATACGTGCGGTGGATTTTGGGGCTCCTGGGGCATTGACCTGAGCAGTGCTGTGGGAAATGGGGTACAGGACTCAGAAATGCATCTGCAGCTTCACTGTCCCCCCGGGCTTCTCCCTTGGGATGGAAAGCTATCCAAGAGAGCAGAGAGCAGTGCTGTGGGAAATGGGGTACAGGACTCAGAAATGCATCTGCAGCTTCACTGTCCCCCAGGGCTTCTCCCTTGGGATGGAAAGCTATCCAAGAGAGCAGAGAGTGAGACCTTTCCAATCCTCTGTGTTTTTGCCTGCAAAATGGGCTTTTTTTTTTTTTTGTCATTTTTTGTGACCGGTAAGGGGATTGCAACCCTTGGCTTGGTGTCGTCCGCGCCGCACTCAGCCAGTGAGCACACCGGCCATTCCTATATAGGATCTGAACCCACGGCGGGAGCGCCATTGTGCTCCCAGAAAATGGGTATTTGATATTACAGGGCTCACAGAGTTGTTGTAAGGATTAAAAAGTAATAGTTAGTGCTTTAACAGCTCTTAGTACTTGCCAGTCGTCATTGTAAGTGCTTTACATACAATAACTCATTTAATTCTTACAACACCCTCAGGTATTACTATCTCCATTTTTCAGAGGGGAAAACTGAGGCTCAGGGAGTATAAGTAATTTGCTTAGGTTCACAGAGCTGGTGGATGACAGAGCTGGGACTTGAACCCAAGTAATCCAGTTTCAGAGTCTGTGCCTTTAAGCACCATGGCATGTCTACAAAGAGCCTTCTGCAGTGCCTGACACTCAGAGGGCACACACGTTCAAAGTACACTGAACCACTGATCCTGACTTGCTCTGGGAGGTGAACTCCAAAAAGGCAGATTCTCTGGAAGCTCCACCTTCCCTTCCACAGGTCGGGGTTCATCTTGGCACTCCTGGTGTGTCCCTCCATCCATGCACCTAGCACCTTGGGCTTGGGTTACGATGCTCTGTTTACTTCTTTGTCTCCCCTGATTGACTGCTGATGGCTCGTCTTCCCATATTCAAGCACTTAACATAGTTCTTGATATATATATATACATATATATATATAAAATAGTTTCTTCTTTTAGCACTGGAGCCATGAGATTCCCCAACAAGTGGTGAACCTACCTCTGGGTGACCTCATCTTCCTCCTGGTGGCCTGGGCCAGAGACATCACTTTCTAATCTGCTCTTTTCTGCTTTCATGTTTCAAGCAACCTGGAGGGCCTTCTTTTTGAGGTCTCTTGCAGTCAATTGATCTTCAACAAAGGTGCCAAGAACACGCAATGAGGCAAGGACAGTCTCTTCAATAAATGGTTTTGGGAAAACTAGATATTTACATAGAGAAGAATAAGATTGGAACCTTAACTTACACCATATATGAAAATCAACTCAAAATAGATTAAAGACTTAAACACAAGATCTGAAACTGTAAAAATGCCAGAAGAAAACATAGGGGAAAAACTTCTTGACATTGGCCTGGGCAAGAATTTTTTGGATATGACCCCAAAAGCACAAGGAAAAATAGACAAATGGGAATGCATCAAACTAGAAATCTTCACAGTAAAGGAAACAATCAACAGAGTAAAGAGACCAACTGTGGAATAGGAGAAAATGTTTGCAAGCCATATATCTGATAAGTGGTTAAGATTCATTATATACAAGGAACTCAAACAACTCAATAGCAAGAAAACAAATAATCTGATTTAAATATAGGCAAAGGACCTGAATAGAAATTCAGGGAAAAAAAACCATACAAATGGCTAACAGGTATATGAAAAAAGTGTTCAGGCTGGCCAGTTAGCTCAGCTGGTTAGAATGTAGCCTTACAACACCAAGTCACGGGTTCAGATCCCCATACCCACCAGCCACCAAAAACATAAGGTTAAAAAGTCAAATGAGTAAAATAAAATATAAACAGTGATTCCTAATATCATAAAACAGTGTTTGAATTTCAACAGAAAAGAAGAAAAAAATACTTAGCATCACTAATCAGGAAATGCAAATCAAAACCACAAATCACACCTGGTAGAATGCTATCATCAAAAACCAAAAGACAACAATTGTTGGCAAGAATGTGGAGAAAAGGGAACCCTCTACACTATTGGTGGGAATGTAAATCGGTACAGCCATTATGGAAAACAGCATGGAGGTACCTCAAAAAATTAAAAATAGAACTATCAAGTTTGAAAAGTGCTAGGGCTGGCCTGTGGCTCACTCGGGAGAGTGTGGTGCTGATAACACCAAGGCCACGGGTTCGGATCCCATGTAGGGATGGCCGGTTAGCTCACTGGGTGAGTGTGGTGCTGACAACACCAAGTTAAGGGTTGAGATCCCCTTACTGGTCATCTTTAAAAATTTTTTTAAAAGTTTGAAAAGTGCTGGCCATAACTACCCTCCCCCACCTCCAGCTAAGATAACAAGTGTCACCTGTTTTGTGGGTATTTGAAAGCTTTTCAAAAAAACAAACTCTTCTCATGTCTTTCAGTACTTACTGCAACTTTCTAACCTCATCTGAAACCAAAGTCCTCATCCCTGTCATTCAGCAGGAAGCTAGTAAAGACATCATTATCTTGTCTCTTGCTGCGACCCTTGCTGCCCTCTCCAACCCATTCTCCTGCAGCCGCAGAGGTGATCTTTTCAAAGCACACATCAGATCATGTCACTCTCCTGCTCGGAACCCTGCAGTGCCTTTCGATTGCCCTGGGAACACACGGCAGCTTCATTGCCACGCCACTGCCTGTCACCCATCCTCTCGTTCCTGCGCTTCCCTCCTGCCTCTCTGTCCTTCTCTCCTGTCCACAAAAGGTCAAGCTCTGGATCTTTGCAGTCTGTGCTCCTGTGTCTGGGCTGCCCTTTCCTCCTTTTTTGCCTGGCTGGTTCCTTTTCATCCATCGGGTCTCAGCTTAAACATCACCTCCTCGGAGGTGTGAGAGAAAATTCCCCCCCTGGGTAAAGTAAGTCCTTGCCCAACAGTATTCTCTGTCATGGCACCTGTGTCTGGTGTCTGTCCTTCAGTGCTCTTATCACCAGCTGTAGTTATTGCTCATTTGTTTGTCTACCTGTTTAATGACTGTCTTCCCATAAGAACATAAGCTCCACGAGGGCAGGGACCAGCCTGCCTCGCTTGCCCTCGGGTCTGTAGTACCTAGCACAGGGCCTTGTACGTAGGAGGTTAGTACTCAATGAATTCTGTTGAACTAATGCCTGCTCTCTATCGATCAGGCATATTAATTTCATCTCCCTGTTTTTATTGGCTTGTTGAAATTATAAAAATAATAGATGCTAATTACATTTCTTAAAAAGCTCTCCAGATGGAACAAAAGGAAAAGTAACATCTTTTCCTCCCTTAACTCCCCCTAACTATGAAGGTAACACTGACAGCAGCTTATCTTGTCTCCTTCCAAAATTTTATAGCACTTAAAAAAAACTCACCCATACGATTATGCTATAAGTATTAATTCTATCCTTCAACATTTTTTTTTAATTGTGGTAAAAAAGACACATAACAAGGTGCTGTCTGGTTAACTCAGGTGGTTAGGGCACTGTGTTATAACACCACTGCCAAGGGTCTGAGTCCCTGGTACTGGCCAACCACCAAGAAAAAAAAAAGAAAGAAAAAGAAGAAAAAAACCCCACAATTAACCATCTTAACTATTTTTAAGTTACAGTCACATTGTTGTCCAGTCAGTCTCTAGAACATTTTCATCTTGCAAAGCTGAAACTCTATACCCGTTAAACACTAACACCCCATTTCCCCTCCCTCCAGCCCCTGGCAACCACCCTTCTACTTTGTGTTTCTATGACTTTGAGCAACTTGCTTTTTTAAACTAACTGTACATCTGTCCACATGGGTACATTGGATCTAGCTCATTATTGCTTCAGCTGTGTAGTATTCCACAGTGTCTCTAGCTAATACTTAACCCGTCTCCTACCAGTGATGTGAAGGCTGTTTCCAGTTTTTTGCTATTACAAATAACGTCGCAATGCCCAGGTTAAATCCCCAGAACTGTGAGGTCAAAGGGTATGTATTTCCATGTTGCCACATTGCTGCTCAAGGAAGTTACACCAGTCAACTCTCCCCCTTGCACAGGATGAGCGAGCCCTTAACCCACACACTGAGCAGGTTCTTCCCAATGCGAACTGACAAGTAAATATTGTGCCATCCCAGGGACAGGCGGAACCCAGCCTTGAAAGAAGGGGTCAGTGACTCCCTTCTGTGGTGATTTCCCCAGGAGACGAGCTGGTGGCAAGACAAGAGAATCAAAGCTGCCAGGTATATACATGGGAGGAAGTCTAATTCAAAAGCCTCATAATGAGTGGACTTGGGAAGAAGCCTGTTGCTGTGGCAACCTGCTTCCCCTGCTGCCAAGTGCCAGTTTTCTTCTTTCTTCTGTACCTGGCAGGAGCTCCTTTCCCTCCACATTACTTAAGAAAGAAAGACACTGTCTGGTGTTCTTTTACTGCAGTCAGGGCACAGTGTCTGTCAGTGGCCAACTGTCACGGAGGGAGAACGTGATTCTCCAGATCCCTCGCCAGGCTCAGAGCTGGCTGAGCCCCGTCCCACAGTGGGCAGGATGCCCTCAGTCTCTGGCCTAAAACACTGATGTCATGCACCGCACCCACCCGGGCTGTCTTCTCTGAGACTCCCCAGATAGGCCAGGCGGGCCAAACCCCTAAGGGGACTGTTCTGTTCCCTTCACAAGAAAAGCTTTTCCAGATTTTTGTTCAAAAACACCAAAGGTCAAGGTAAACTTGCTTGATCAGGCCTCTTAAACCTTCTTCTAAGTCACTTTGCTCTGCTTCTGCCAGGGTATTTAACCCTGAAAATGCTGATTAGACTAGAGCCGTGTGGGGGGCAGGACAACAGACGATGGGCAGAATGAAATTAAATTGCTTCACCTGTTAGGCACACACCTTGCATTCCCTCATGTAATCCTTGTAACATGTCAGGAAGGTGGGAATTGTCATCCCCATTTTTATGAGAATGAAATCTGTAGCTCCAGCTTTGCAAGTTTAAGTGATTTGCCCAAGATCTTGGTGCAGGTGTATGAATAGGCCTGCCTGGATCTCAAGGTCATGTCCCCCCACCCCCACTGTGAGATTATTTGGACAAGCAAACCAGGTGGGGGAGGGACTGTCCCTTCTCCTGGACATGATGACAACCAGTCATTGAGTCTCCCTGTAAGTAACCAGGGCTGTGGGGACTTGACCTTGTCTGAACCCCAGCTTTGCAACAGAAATAGGGCAAAAGGGCAACTCTGTTTTTTTTTTCCTTTTTGTCTTTTTTCGTGACCGGCAACGGATCGCAACCCTCAGTGTCGCGCCCGCACCTCGCTCAGCCAGTGAGCGGCCGGTCTGTATGTGGGATCTGAACCCTCGGCGGGAGCGCCGCTGCGCTCCCAAGCGGCACACTGTAGCAGGGCGCCACCGGGCCGGCCCCATTGTTTTGTTTTAAGAACAGGGAGTTTTGTGGGGAGGATTAAGAGATCCTAGAAGAAGGAACCCATGACATGACTTTTCTCCTAAACTGAAACAGCCCCGGTCTCTACGCAGCAGCTTGGGAGCTGCTTCTCCTGGTTAAGCTCTCTCATCTGGTCTCAACTATGGAAAGGTTCTTTCTCTAGCCTCCGGGGTATATGACAGTATTCATCTGTAGCCTTGGATTTGATTTTTCTACATCGCATCCCAGAGGCAACAGCCTGGAGCCATTCCCAGGAGGCTCTTGTCCCCTCCCACGCACATTTACTCTCCACATTCCAGGCTCCAGGTCATGCTCTCCTACATGCCTGCCCACTCCAGCCAGGCTCAGAAACCTTGTTCTGTGAGCCCCAGGCTTGGTAGCAGTGCCTGGGTGACAGTGGCATGTGTAGCACCATCACACATTAATATGCAAGGAAAAATGCGAGGCGAGATGCTGCTTCTCTGTTTCCTGTAACTGACCTGATGGGCTCTGAGTCCTGCCCCTCTGAGGGAAAGTGGAAAGAACCTCCAATCCTCCAGGCCACAGGACTGTTCCAGTTTAAATAATCTCCCTTGGATGACAGTCTCTGCAGAGTAAATGCTCAGTTTTTAAAATGTCCTCTTCTTCCTGCCACTCTCCATGACAGTGGTGGCCGGGCCCACTCGGGCCTTCTGGAGTGCCCTGCTGGCACTCACTGCTCAGGGAGTCCTTATGACTCAGTCCCAGTCATGAGGTCCCCACATACACTGGTCTCTCTTCCCTGCCATGAGACTCTGAGGCCTTCCAGGCCCTTCGGTACCTCCAAGTCCCCTTGCTGGACCCCAGAAGAATTTCAGGATCTCCTGCAGCCGTGGGAAGCAGGGTAGCCACCTAGGCCTATCTATGCAGCCATTTCCCTGCCTCAGTGTTGTTGTTCTGTCCCTCTTGCCTGCTGGACGTGGTGTGTAGCCCAACATGGGGCTCTTTCTAGGGTTCCAAATAGGAGAGAGGGCTAAGGACCCTGTGCTTTTAGCTGTCCCCTCAACCCCCTAACACGCTCCCCCCACCCCCAGCTTTGGCCTGGAGGAGGAGCTTGTGTCTGTGTGTGTGTGTGTGTGTGTGTGTGTGTGTGTGTGTGCAAGTGTGTCTCTCTGTGTCCCTCTCCTCTGCCCCACCTTGGTCATCCTGGCACCACATCCACTACATCATGTCCCAATTTCTTTCCAATCCAGGCACATATAAAATTCAGTGACCTAGTCCACCAGGCCTGGCTCTTGCTATGTTAATTTGTGCTTAAATGATTTAGAAAATCCTTTTCTCTCCTGGTGAACACTGGCTTTCTTTTTTTTTTTTAAATTAATTTATTTATTTTTATTGAATCATAATTGATTATACATATTTTTGGGGTTCAATGTTCGAATATGTTGATCAAATCAATATCACCAGCATATATATTGTTACAAATCGTACTTATTCTTTATGCCCCTTGTCCAATCTCTCCCCATCCCCCACTCTCTCCCCCTCCCCCCTCTAATTACCCTAGATGTCTTCTCTCCTTCTGAAAGAGTAATGGTTACTCTGTTGATTTGTTGACTACATGATCTGTCCACTGCTGAGAGGTGTGTTCAGGTCCCCCAATATTATTGTAGAGCAGATACTTCTGTCACTCTGGAATGGGCTTTGTGGAGAGAGACATCCTCCTCTTTTCTTTGGTCTCTGCTGCTGACTCTCCTTGTGTCAATGCACTCCAGTGGCTGGTGGACCATCTGCGTGGTGGTCGTGGCATCTAGCCACTTCTGTGGCAGCCATGGTTACTGTGGTGGCTGTGGTGGGCCACCCACATAGAGGTGATGTTTTTGGCATGCTCCTTGGCGCTGGTGATGTGCCTAGTTGGGGGGGGGGGGGGTCTGGTTCCTGGCTTGATGTCCTGGGCCCCTGGGTGAGCTCCAAGGCGCTGGCTGTGTGCCTGGTTGTGGACAGAGGGTCTGGTCCCCAGCTCTATGCCTCAGGACCTCTTTATTTCTTAATCCCAGGCAACTTATATTAGTACCCTAGGGCGCCATAAAAAAGTACCACAAACTTGGTAGCTTAAAACAATAGAAATATTTTCTCTCATATTTCTGGAGGACAAAAATCAGAAATCAAGTTGTTGGGCACAGCTGGTTCCTTCTGGAGGTTCTGAGGGAGAATCCATTCCATGCTGTCTCCCAGCCTCTGGTGCTCTAGCAATCCTTAGTGCTCTTGGCTCACAGATGACTCACTCCAATCTCTGCCTTGGTCCTTGCATGGCTTGCCCTCTATGTCTCTGTGTCTCAAATCTCCCTCTCCTTTAATAGAAATCCAAGGACATCAGTCATAGGATTTAGGGTGGGCCGAAATGACCTCATCCTGAGACCTTTAACTTAACTGTATCTGTAAAGACCCAATTTCCAAATAAAGTCATATTCATAGGTGTCAGGAGTCAAGACTTGGACATATCTTTTGGGGGGACTCTGTTCAACCCACTACACATCCCTTGCAGTCTTCACCTTGACCTTTCTGCAGCATTTGATGCTCTTGACCACTTTCTCTTTGAAATCATCTTTTCCATTGGCTTCCAAGATGCCAAGCTCTCCTGGTTTCCCTCCTGCCTCTCTGGATGATCCTCCTGAAGCTCTTCTGCTGGTTTTTCTTCTCCAATCCAGCCTTGAAAGGTTAAGGTTTCTAAGATTCTGTCCTTAGCTCTCTTTTCTCTCAGTCTATACACTGTGCCTTGGGCAATTGCATTCATTCCCATGGTCTTTAGTAAAGACACAATGGAATCATCCCGGATTTAAGAGGCCATATTATTGCAGATTTTAGGGCACTAATATGCCTCCCCTCTCTGTCTCTCTTTTTAGCATCCTCGTCTAAGCCTTCTGCATTACATAGCTGGATTACTGCAGTACCTTCCCAAAGGGCCCCCAGCTTTATAGTCTCTTTCTCCAGTCTAGTCCATTCCAAACATGAAGACCAGAGAAATCTTCAAAGATTGCGTTTCTTTTGTCAGTTTTCTGACCCTATAACGTTCCTTTCCTGTTGTCATCAGGTTAAATCAAAGACCGAATCTAAGTGCTTAGCCACTTGTGATTGGCATCTGAAGTGGGGAGCAGTCTTGTGGGACTGAGCCCTTAACCCCCATGGGTCTACACTACCTTCAGGAAGTTAGCGTCAGAACTGAGTTAAATTGTAGAACATCAGTCAGTGTCCTGTCCTTTGAGAACTGGAGAATTGTTTGGAGTGGGAAAACCTCACACGTTTGTTGTCACAAGCAAAGTATTTTGTGAGTGTGTAGAGAAAAATAGTTTTGTTTTTCTTTTTAGGGATGAAAGAGAGTGAGGGACAGGATGCCCTGAATAGCAAAGGTGAATTTTGGAGAATGAGTTAGTGTGGATGATAAGTGCTAAGAAGATAGTGAAAGTCAAGTTCCCACCTTATCGAGTCTGGGATGGTAGAGATGCCACATGGACAGGTGGGAATATTGCACCAGGGGTCAGAAAGGGCGATAGAGATTTGAAGGTCATTAGTGAAGAGGGGAGGTGGTAAAGGAGATGGAGACTGAACAGAGGACAGAGGTGGCCACTGGTGACTTTTAGGAGCAGTTTACCTAAAAGGTGCTAAAAAAAAAAAGTCCTTTTCCCATTTTCTTTAAAAGATGTGTCTAAATTTCTGGTGTCTCACCCTTGACTTCATTTCCTGAGAAAGGAAGGAGAGTTGGGAAGGCCACCAGAAGTTAGATCTCTGGCAAAGCCCTTGTTCAGCCAGGTGACGGCAGCAGGTAAGCAGCCAGCAGCCACGGCCCGGAGCAGCCCAGCCCAGCGCTGGTCGCAGACGGTCAGTGGCAGGGAGGGCCAGATGACCCAAGGGGACACCAAGCACTGTAGTGTACACTCCAAATCCATTTGTGTGACGAGTCAGAGCTTTCTCCAGCGTCGGTAACATTGTTGGCATTTGGCTCTTCAGCCTTTTTTTCTAGGGAGATCCAGGAGAAACCAGGATGGAGAGACAGCAGAACCTCTATGAACCAAACTTGTTTTTCCCTTTTGCAAAGAATTGGTTTGCCCCCAGGCTGCTGTTACAACCTTTGATTGCAACCAGGTTACTTTCTTGTTATATGTTGCAAACAGACCCCAGGGGGACATGAGGACACAAAATGTTTGAAGCTCAGACATCCCCTTGGTCCATCCATACCAGGGTATCCAGGGAGTTCCCTTGAAACTCCCTCCCAGTGTGGGGCTCTTGCACAGGTAATTCTCTCCGCCAGGAAGATCCCCTCCCCTCCTAATCCTTCAGATCTCGGTGGTGAATGTCTCCTGAGCCAAGCCTTTTCTGACGTGGCTCAGCAGGTACTGCGCTCATCTCTCTCCTACCTCTCCTTTGTACAGTCAACAGCTGGAATGTGACACTGATTTGTGGGCTTATTGGATTAATGTTTTGCTCCCCCAGGGTTGGGAGCTCACAGGGCAGGGTCCTGCCTGCTTTTGCACAAGTGGACGCTGTGCCTGGCGCTTCGCAGAGCTCACTTGGCCGAGTCTTACCCGGCTCTGCTGTCAGGCGTCCAGGTGCCATGCTAGGCATTGCTCCATGACCAGGCATCCGGGGAGGAGGTTATAAAGCCTGCAAACTGATTTGCAGTAATGGATGTGCATATACAAATGTGCATATGGGATGGAGAGATGGAGGCCAGAGTTTTCATCAGATGTTTATGACAAAACATGTCAAAGGTTTTTTCCTGTGCAGGATCCTCAACAGCAATCAGGTGGTTTCACTGCTGTCTCCTAAGTCTTCCTTGACCCTTCTGCCTACTCCTTTTCCCTTTCCATTCTCCCTGCCACCCTCGCCCTGTGCTCCCACCTCTAATTATGGGGACCCTACCTGGTAGGAGACCTATTGTCCCGTCTGCTCATCATCCTCTCTTCTGAGGTGGTATAAGTTCTCTTTTCCTCTTAGGAACTACCACACACATCACACACCACACACACACCACACACATGCCACACACGCACTGTACACACACACCACACACCACATACACAAACACCCACACATACACACCACACCACACAAACCACACACACCCCCAAACACCACAGACACACCACACACATGCCACACACACCACACACTATACATGCATACCCCACAACACACAAACACACCCACGCATACACACCACACACCATACCACACATACACCCCATACGCAGCCCCCCCACATACCCCACACACCACACACACACACACACACCACAGTGGGGCTGCCAATGAAATGGCCCTACTGGCGGGAACATGTGGCCAATACTAGCCAGTAAGAGCTCCCGTCTCGCTGGTTCTCACGGTCGGTTGGGTGGGCGTGGGAAGGAACGTAACTCATACAGAACCAATCAGAGGCCTTTTCAGGGTTTGAAACACATGCTGGGAGGGAAGGTGGGGAGCGTGTCAGGCGGCAGGAGAGAAGTCCTGGCTAACTCCTGGAGCTGCTGCCTGTGAGGACAGTGCAAGTTTACACGCCTGCTGGTGACCATCTTTGCTACCCCATGGGAGAACGTCCCCATGAGAAGGAAGCCAACAGAGAAGAAAACCGAGCCAAGTGACGCAGAGAGAGCGGGTATGAGAAAGAAAGAAAGGGAGAGTCTGTCCTGGTGGCAGACCATGGGACCTGGGATCCAGTCGGGACTTAAAGCCTGATCTAACCCTGAACTTCTCCATTTAACAAGCCAACACATCCCCCTTTTTTGCTCAAATCAATTGGAGTTGGGTTTCTATCATTTATAACCAAAAAAGCTCTCACCAATTGTCTTAGCTCAAGCTGCTATAACAAAATATTGGGTGGCTCAAACAACAGACATATAATACGAGGCCGTCTGTGACTGGCTTCTTGAACTTAGCGTAATGTTCTCAAGGTTCATCTGTGTTGTAACATCTATCAGTGCTTCACTCTTTTTCATGGCCAAATACAATTCCATTGCATGGATTTCCCACATTTTATATATTCATTAACCCGTTGATGGACATTTGGGTGAGTCCACTTTTTAATTAGTATGAACAATGCTGCTATAAACATTTGTGTACAAGTTTTCATGTGGACATGTTTTCAGTTCTCTTGAGTATGTACCTAGGAGTGGAATTGCTGGGTTGTGTGGTAGCTCTGGGTAACATTTTGAAGAACTGCTTTCCGTAGTGGCTGCACCATTTTACATTCCCACGAGCAATGTCTGAGGGTTCTGATTTGTCCACATCCTGACAACACTATTATTATTATTATTGTCTGTCTGACTCTGCCCCATTTATCCCAGTGACTACACATCATAGGTGTTCAGCTTGTTGAACTGAAGCTCTCTGGAGCTCCCACTCCCCCAAGGTTCTGTGAGGCTGGCATAAGAGGCATGGTTTGTCCACTGGTGGCATTAACTGTGACACTGTGGATCTGAGGAGAACTGCTATTTCCACCTTCACTCTGAGCTTACTATGAGTCAGGCCCAGTGCTGGGCCCTAAAGTTGGTGTCTTCACGGAGTCCAGAGTCTATGGAGACACAGAGAAGCCAACAGAGTATCAAACTGCAACGTGCTGAGTACGATCCTAAAGCGGAGCCCAGGGCATCATTACTGGAGTGCAGTGGTGAGATGATTCCAGCTCCCACACCTGTGAGGGGAGAGGCTGTTCAAGGAGGGCTTCCTGGAAGAGGCGTTGCCTGACCTGAGTCTT
Organism: Galeopterus variegatus; assembly: GCF_000696425.1. NCBI lineage: Eukaryota > Metazoa > Chordata > Mammalia > Dermoptera > Cynocephalidae > Galeopterus > Galeopterus variegatus. Next base: position 486,077 of record NW_007726373.1, on the reverse strand, counting down.
AAAGATTAAATAGGAGTTACTCAGGCAAAAGAGGAGGACTAGTGTTCCCAAGCAAGGGGAACAGCATGAGGAAAGGCATGGAGGTGGTAAACAGTCTGGACTGCTGTGGAGGTGAGCGGGAGGAGGATAAAGTGGGGATTCAATGGTGAGGGAAGAGTAGAGAGATTTCAGTGTGTGGAGTCTGGGTTCCACACAGGAGAAGCAGACAGACAAGAGGTCTGCCTTGGTGTCCTCATCTGTAAAATGGGGATAATAATATTACCTACCTCCTAGGGATCTTTGATGAGCTTGAACAAAAAGTTTATACAGCATTTTGAACAGTCCCTGGCACATGCTCAACAAATGTTTGCATAGCTGCTGCTCTCTTCCAAGCAATTGGTGGGACCCTGTACGTTCCTCTCTTGGACTCAGAGAGAAGTTAAACAGCAGGGCAAGGGGCATCCACAGTAGACAAGTATGCACCCATTGTAACCACGAGGATGGAGGAGGTGGGGGGTGGGGAAACAGTGAGCGGTTCCCAGAAAAGGCAGACGGACTTAGCAGACAAAACAACAGGTGTCCACTTCTAGGGAGGAGTGATCAAGTTATTAACCAGCTTTTACATACTGAGTACACACTACGTTGAAGGCAATGTTTAAAGCTGCTGGGATATGAAGAAATACACCTCCCTAACCACAAGTTTACAAAGGAGTTAGGAGAGACAAGGCAATAATACAATAAAAAATAACAAGCCATCCAAGTCACATGATAGAGCAAGATTAATCATGTAAGTGGCATAGCTGGGAAGTTTTATACGGATCCAGAAAATGATGAATTCATTTTAGGCTAGAGAGGCCTGAAGGCTCCATGGAGAAGCACGAAACTGAATTGGAGTAGAGGGTGGGTGGGATTCAAGGAGGCACAGGGGGGAGAGATCAAATCAGGCAGAGGAAAACACAGGGCAGGGGCAGGGCTTTTGTTATTTGTAATCAACCAGAGATGAGGGAAAAGATTCCAGAGCATCCCGTGGAGGTTAGTGGAGGACAGGATAGGAAAAAGTGATATAATTAACAACTAACATTTCTTAAGTGCTAGGCATAGTGTTAAGTGCTTTCATGTTTAGCAGGGGGAAAATTCACCCTTTTAAAATCATGCTGCTAAATAGTACTTGTTACTCCAGGACAAAGTCACAAGTATAAAAGCTTCCAGGAGCCAGACAAGAAGTAAAAGAGTGACTCAGCCCAAGTGTTAAAGAGTAGGGAGTGGTGGGGATTATGGCAAACTAGGGAGCATCTGCTTCCCCTAAAAAGGGCAGCCACCCCTCAGCACAGCCAGCTGTGGTCCCCAGTGACCGCTATGATCTTAAAGCCAGGGGACCCTCCCATGCCTCATCAACCTGACCTTCAAAGCAGCTTTGGTCTGGTCGACCACTCCTTGAATCACTCTCTTCTTGCTTCCATGATGCCACACTTCCCTGGTTTTCTTTCTACCTCTCTGGCTATTCTTTTATATATTTCTTGGCTAGATGTTCTTCCTCTGCTGGTGGAATTTCCCAGGACTCAGCCCAGGCCCCTTTCTCACCTGACTCTGCACCCACTCTCTCCCTCAGCCATCTCATCTCTCTGTAGGCCAATAACTCCCAAATTTCTATTTCCAACCTGGTTCTTATGAAATCAATGAGATACTTGAGCATCTCACATATAAGCAAACCCCCAGTGGAATGTCTTATCTCTCCCCACAATCCTCCTCCCCTTCAGTTTCCCCATTTTGATAAATGGAGCCTCCATGCACCCAGTCCTACGTGCCATCTGCTCATTCTCCTTCACCCTCCCTCACAGGGCCTGTGGCTTCTACTGTACCAATATATCTAGTGTGAGTCCCCCTTGCTCCACCTCCACTGCCACCACCCGGATCCAGGCCATTACCAGCTGCTGTAGACTGTCGCCTGGTCTCCTTGCTTTCATGCCCCACCCACTTCTAATTCATCTTCTACACAGAATCCATAGTGATGATTAAAATGCAAATCTAATCTCATCACTCACATGTTTAAAACTCTTTTTTTTTTTTGAATTTTTATTTTGTCGATATACAATGTGGTTGATTATTATGGCCCATCACCAAAACCTCCCTCCCTCCTCCCTCTCCCCCTATGTTTAAAACTCTTTGATGGTTTCCCCTGGATTTGATATAAAATCCAAAGTCACTGATGTAATTCACAAACCCCTATAGGAGCTAGGCTAAGGACATGAAATTAAATGTCTGTAGGGTGCAGGCAAGTGGCTTGAATAAATGAAGCTGGCCGAAGTCAGAGACAATAGGGAGGAGTGGGGACTGTGGCAACCTGGGGAGTTCATGCCTGTCTAAGAGTATAGTCTCTTGAATCCAGCAGACAGTTGGCATGTGGAGGGGCATACTTGGAGCCAGATCTTCTGTTATTTCAAGAAAAACTGGTCATCCAGATTTTTAAGTAAAGGTATGAAGTTAAAACCTGGCAACTAATTCACAGACATTTTTATACTACGCAAGACAAAAACAAAAGACAAAAACCACCTCTGTGGGTCAGAGGCGGCCCCTTCAGCAGCCAAAGGTTGACCTCTGGTCTACGGATTGTGAACAGAACTTCTGTTAGAAAAATTACAAATACTTTTGTTTGATAAGCATTTAATGGTTTCTTTGGGGGGGGTGTGTGCAAAAATAAAGCGCCTCTTCTCCCCCTCTCCCCAATAAGAGAGACAGAGGAGTATGTTGCATAATAGAGCCAAAGGGTGTCTTCCATGTTATGAAAAATTTTGCCTTTTCCATTGAATTGTGGACTTTTTCCAGGTTGGCCAGAAGGGAGGAGATTTGAAGTCCCTAGAACTAGGGAGAGAGAGGAAATGGGGAAAAGGCTTTGTCCCATGTCCCTGGCTTGGAAACAGGGCAGCAGGCCCAGCCTGGGAGGAAAGGGCAGGAAGGGCCTCCACGTGCCGTGGTGCGACAGATGGGCTCCAGGAATCTGGCCAACTTCAGTCTTTTCCAATTCTGCTCTCTCATCTCCTCTCTCCTTCCCTGCTTTGACAGTCCCACCCCCCGAGGCTCGAGCTAGTGCTGGCTGCCTTGGGAGGAAGCTGTGTTCAGAGAGCTGGGGCAGCTTGGAGAGGTGATGAGCCGGGCAGAGGACACCTGAGCCAGAGGCAGCAGGTGACACACAGAACCTGCCTGCGACCACCCACAGAAATATTTGAGAAGGCACTGGCCTGGCCGCAGCCCACCAGGATGGAGGCTTCAGTTGGTTTATATGAATATTTCAAGTTAAAGTGGCTTTGGGAGCACACAGGTTGTGCTTGCAACATCTCATTTAATCGTCCCAGCAACCCACGATGTAGGGGTTATTATCCCCATTTTGCAGGTGGGGAAACAGACTCAAGAGACAATGTTACTTGCCAAGGCCATGGGCCACAGGGCTAGTAAGTGCTGGAGCCACCAAGAAGTGGGAAAGAAGTGGAAACAGTGTTTCTAAGGAGAGAGAGCTCTGAAAGGTGGGCGGCTGTGCTACAGCCCTGCTGCCTGCCCCTTTCAGAAACAAACAACCCAAAAGTCAAATGTTGGTGCAAACAGAAGTCAGCTTTTATTCAGGAGCACTGGTGGCCTGGGGAGAGATGTTGGGCTAACCTATCTCTCTGGTAAACCTGACAGAGAAAGGCCAGGCTAAAGCCATCTCCAAGACTCAGATTTACTGAGGGGTTTTTAAAGAGGATGCTGAGAGAATGGAGTGTGGGAAACAGAAAACAGGAGGGAAGGGGCCGTGCAAGGGGCCATGTGCAAATTCTCACCAAGGCTCTGTCTGGTTTCTGCTCCCATCCTTGCTGTTATCTCAGAGAGTCTGGGTAGTACGTGAAAGTTTGCAACTTCAGGATGGCTGGAAAACTACTTTACATTTTTGTAAATAATGTCATCTTGCCCCATAACCGAGGTTCAACATATCAACTAACCATGGGAAAAGAGGAGACTCAGGAAAATGCATGCCAAGAAAATTTGTGTCTTTTCAAAATTTGCCTCCAGCCCACGGGGTTTTAGGTCCCAACATGGCTTCAGTCCTGCTCACTCTGGCAGCTGCACAGAGAAGCAGCTGAGGGATGAAGGGTTTGCTCCTGCCAGTTTGTGAGTCAGTGACTGTCCTTTTCCACAGCCTCCTGGACGGCTCGCTGCTGCACTTTCCAGCTGTGGTTCTGTGGTTGTCCTGGATGGTGCCTTTATTGACATTTTTTGAGCTTTTATCCTGGAGGGGCCCTGGGAGAGAGGCTGAGAAACCAAGGGTGAGCCAGACATGCTCATTGCCGGGTGGCTCAGCTGCATGCAGGAGGCAGAGGCACTAGCAGCGGGTGGGCGACGTGGCGAATGAGCAGATGGAGGCTCATGCAGGAGCTGGGAGAACCCAGACGAGGAGTGATTAATCCTCTGTGGGGGACGCCGGGTCCTTCCAGATTCTCCAGAATGCGTCTGAGGTGCACCTTGGAGAGTGTCTTTGATTCTTAGGTGCCATAACAAAGTACCACAAACGGTGTGGCTTAACAGAGCAGAAATTATTGTCTCCCAGTTCCGGAGGCTAGAAGTTGAAAATCCGGTGTCAGCAGGGCTGCGCTCTCTTGGAAGGCACCAGGGAAGGATCACGGCATACCTAGCTCTGGTAGCCTCAGGCGGGCCTTGCTGGGTAGCTGTGATGCTCCAGTTCTCCTCTTCCCATGGCCTTCTCCCTGCATCTTCATGTCAGCTGCCCTCTGTGCATGTCTGTCTCTGGGTCCTTTCTTTATAAATACACCAGCCATACTGGATTAAGGCCCTGCCCTCATGACCTTATATGAACTTGGCTAAAACTGCAAAGACCCTATTTCCAAATGAGGTCACATTCTGGGATACTGAGGGTTAGAGTTTCAACCTATCTTCTTTTAGAGGACACAACTCAACCCACAGCAGAGAAAAGCGAGAATTCCCCCCAGGAGAGGAGAGAAGGGGTTCTTAGGCAGGGCCAGAGGCTGGCAGGTGTGAGGTCCAGGGTGTGAGCGGTGGGGAGGGGAAGCTTGGGAGGGCGGGGTGAGGCTGGAGCCAGTTTGAGGATGAGGATGGTCTGAGGGAAGGTGGTGCAGCGTTGGGCTTTGGAATCAAGCCCACCTGGGTTTGAATCTCGGCACTGCCACTGGCTCTGAGACCTTGGGCAAGTCAGTTAACCTCTCTAAGTTGCAATTCACTCTTCTATAAAATGGGCATAAAGGGCTGTCTACCACAAATTGTTGGAAGGATTAAATGAGTTAATAAGAAAATATAGTATTTAGGGGCCGGCCCGGTGGCACACTGCTACAGTGTGCCGCTTGGGAGCGTGGTGGCGCTCCCGCCGAGGGTTCGGATCCCACATACAGACCGGCTGCTCACTGGCTGAGCAAGGTGCGGGCGCAGCGCCGAGGGTTGCGATCCCGTTGCCGGTCCCGGTCCGGTACGGGCGTGACACTGAGGGTTGCGATCCGTTGCCGGTCACGAAAAAAGACAAAAAGGGACAAAAAAAAAAGAAAATATAGTATTTAGCATACCTCCTGGTATGAGAATGTCCTTAAAAAAACAGAAGTTACTCTTTATTTCTTTTAAAAAAGGGTGTTGCCCTTTTGTGTAGCCCGAGATTGTCACCATTCATCAGTAATAAAGGAGAGAGCTTTGCAGATAATTCAGTGAGTGGCTCCTCCGTTCCATCTCTGACCATCTGGAAAGTTCTTCCTTTGTCTGTCCTCTGAGAGTTATACACAAGGTTAGGGCACTTAGGGGAGTTTGCTTTTTCCAACCTCCTCAACTCAAGCTGCTGGGTCAGTTTGACTTATCGCAGACTGTAGCCTGGGAGGAGGAAGAGGTCTGGGGGAACGTGGTTCTCCACCCAAACGCTCAGTTGAAAAAAGGGCAGGTATTTCACTGAACTGCAGGGGACAAAGAGCCTAGTTTTTTTGTTGTTGTTGTTTTTAAATTTTATTTATTTATTTAAATTTTTATTGAATCAAAATTGATTATACAAATTTTGGGGGTTCAACATTGAGATATGTTGATTAAATCAATATTACTAGCTTGCATATTGTTACAAATCGTAATTATTCTTTATGCCCCTTGTCCAATCCCTCCCCATCCCCCTTTCCCTCCCCCCGCCCC
>NW_007726373.1:468921-479442 GCF_000696425.1 Galeopterus variegatus | reverse complement strand
CTCTAATCACCCTAGATTTCTTCTCTCCTTCTGAAAGAATAATGGTTACTCTGTTCATTTGCTGCCCAGAAGATCTGTCCAATGCTGAGAGGCATGATCACATCCCCCAATACTATCATGGAGCAGATGCCTCTTCCATCACTATGGAATGGGCTTTGTGGAGAGAGACATCCTCCTCCTTTCTTTGTCTCTGCTGGTGACTCTCCTTGTGTCAATGCACTCCAGCAGCTGGTGGGCCATCTGCGTGGTGGTTGTGGTGTCTAGCCGCCTTCACAGCAGCCATGGCCCACCACAGCCACCCACATGGAGAAGATATTTTTGGCATGCTCCTTGGTGCTGGCAGTGTGCCTGGTTGCATAGAATGTCCAATCCCCAGCTCCATACCCCAGGTCCCCAAGTGGGTCCTGAGGTGCTGGCACGGGGTGCCTGGTTGTGGGAGGGGGATCCGGTCCCCTTCTCTATACCCTGGGTCCCTGGGCAGGCCCCAAGGCACTGGCACGGTGAGCCTGGTTGTGGGAGGGGGGGCCCAGTCCCCTTCTCCATGTCCTGGGTCCCCGAGTGAGCCCTCAGGCACTGGTACAGGGTGCCTGGTTGTGGGAGGGGGGTCCAGTCCCCTTCTCCATGCTCCAGGTGGGCTCCAAGGTGCTGGTGAAGTGTAGCTGGTTGTGGGAGAGGGGTCTGGTCCCCTTCTCCATGCCCCATGTCCCTGGACGGGCCCTGAGGTGCTGGTACTGTGTGCCTGGCTGTGGGAGGGAGGGTCCCGTCCCCTTCTCCATGCCCTGGGTCCCCAGATGGGCCCTGAGATGCTGGCGCAATGAGCCTGGTTGTGGGAGGGGGGTCCAGTCCCCTTCTCCATGTCTCAGGTCCTCAGGTGGGCCCCAAGGCACTGGTGTGGGGTGTCTGGTTGTAGGAGAGGGGTCTGGTCCCCTTCTCCATGCCCCGGGTCCCTGGGGAGCCCCGAGGTGTTGGTGGTTTGCCTGGATGTGGGACTGGGGTCTAGTCCCCGGCTCCAATCTGTGGGTTCCTGGGTGGGACCCCAAGGTGCTGGTGGTGAGAGTGGTTGTGGGTGGGAGTCCTGCCCCTGGCCTCATGCCTCATGTTCCCTGGTGGACCCGAAGGCATTGGTGGTGTGCCTGGGCCAAAATTATTTTTTTGTCCTTTGCTTACTTCTAACACGGGGGACCTTCCTGTGGGAACCAGTACTTGAGCTTTGTGGTTCAGCTAAATCGCTGCTTTGCTGCTGTTTCCCTAGGGGAGGCTTTTTGTGCAGCTCAGGGTTTAATGGTTGACTTTATAGGTACTTCTGGCTCTCCGGAGACCCAGTGCACCTGGGTTGTGTAGAATCTCTGATCTGGGCCTGTTTTTTTATTAAACTACACCCCATGCAATTCTGCATTCCTGATCCGTCTCCTCTGAGTGGTCCTGCACTGACTGGGGGGCAGGCCGGCTGTCCTTGCTGTGTCCCAGTGTTCTCCCAGTGTTCCCATGTCTCCCACCACCCATGCTCCAAACACTTCCCATGGGACAGGCCCTGCTCTGGTCCCTTGTGATGACTCACTGGCCTCTGAATGGCTCCCTTTTTTCAGCTGTTCTGTCTCCTCACTCCTGTGTGGGTCCACAGGAACCCTATTAGTGGTCTTGCTGTCCTGGGGGCCACTAAGGCCCTCTTCTCTCCTACCGCCTCCAAGTAACCCCATCCGAAGGGCACAGCTGCGGCTTCTGCCGGCTCCTGCTCCATGTGCTCAGCAGCTCCAGCCTTAAAGCAGCCGTGGCCCAAAACTCTCAGAGCAGCTTTTTCTTTCTCTCATCGTGGCTTCTCCCACCTTCATGCACTCCGTAGGCCTCTCCTGCTCTTTCCCTGAGCTCCAGCAGCCCCAGCTTGGCTTATGTTACATTTTTATTGTTGTAAATTTGTTGATTTGTGGGAGAGAGTGATGCTGGGGACTGTCTATTCTGCCATCTTGACCGGAACTCAGCCCTAGTTTTTTTTTTAATTAAGATTATTTTTTTCCTAGGAACAAGGCATGCAGGACCAATTATTACTAATTTGCGTTGAGTAAAATTTTATTGCTAACAATAACAAAAGAACAACCCAATTTTTTTTTTTTTTTTTTTTTTTTTTGTCTTTTTGTCTTTTTCCGTGTCTGGCAATGGATCGCAACCCTCAGTGTTGCCCCCGTACCGGACCGGGGACCGGCAACGGGATCGCAACCCTCGGCATTGCTCCCGCGCCTCGCTCAGCCAGTGAACGGGAACCGGTCTGTATGTGGGATCCGAACCCTCGGGCGGGAGCGCCGCCGCGCTTCCCAAGCGGCGCACTATCCAGTGCGCCACCGGGCCGGCCCCAAGAACAACCCAATTTTAAAAAGGGGCAAAGGAGTTAGACATTTCTCCAAAGATATACAAATGGCCAATAAGCCACATGAAAAAATGTTCAACATTGCTAGTACCAGGGAAATGCGAATCAAGACCATGAGTCCACTTCAAACGCATTAGAATAGCTTTTATTTAAAAAAAAAAAAAAAGAAGGAGGAGGAGGAGGGAGAGAAAGAAAAGAAAAGAAAAAAGTGTTGGTGAGGATGTGGAGAAATTGGAACCTTTGTGCATTGCTGGTGGGAATGTAAAATGGTGCAGCTGCCATGGAACACAGGATGGCGGCTCCTCAAAAAATTAAACATAGAATCACCACGTGCTCCAACAATTCCACTTCTGGGTATATACGCAAAAGTATTTAAAGCAGGGACTTGGACAGATGTTTGTATAGTCATGTTCATAGCAACATTATTCACAGTAGCCAACAGGTAAAAACAACAGTTTTTACCTGGATGGATAAACAAAATGTAGAATACACATACAATGGAATGTTCAGCCTTAAAAAGGAAGGAAATTCTGACACATACTACAACATGGATGAACCCTGAAGACATTATGCTAAATGAAACAAGCCAGTCACAAAAGGACAAATTCTGTATGATTCCACTTATATGAGATACTTAGAGTATAAGTATCTGTCTCACAGAGACAGAAAGTAGAGTGGTGGTTGCCAGGGGCTATGGGGAAAGGGGAAAGGGGAGTGGGGAGTTAGTGTTTAATGGGTGCAGAGTTCAGTTTGGAAAGATGAAAAAGTCCTGGACATGGATGATGGTGGTGGTTGCACAGTAATGTGAATGTACTTCATGCCACCGAACTGTGCACCTGAACATGGTTAAAATGGTAAATTTCATGTTATATTTTACCATGATAAAATAAATAAATAAAATGAAAACTGCTGATGCAGAAAGAAAACAAACAAAAAATCCTTGCTTGCCACTTTATCTGCTGCCCCTAGAATTTCTGCGGTGGACACCGGTACGCAGAAGTGCTTCCTTCCGTGCGACTGCTCATGACTTAGGTTTATCTAACCTGTGGTGTCATAGGTCCCTCAGCTGTGGAATTCTACTACCATGAGGGATTTTAGGAACATAATCCTCGGTTGGAGAGGAAATATTTTCTGGGGAAAAGATAAGGGAGCAGTGTAGGAAGCACTCACTGGATTTTAGATGACCGAATGGGGTCCAATGGGAGCCACTGTTTGTTAGACATGGGAAGGGGGAAAGGAGCAAAGAAATCACCTGCATGGTCTGCACCAGTTCTTGGGCTCTCTCTCTACAACTCACAGTGGCCCCACAGTTCTGGTGAGTCCCGTCCCGAGGTTGAATGAGGGGGAAAGGAGAGTTCCACCCATTCCCCAGGCCTGCTCCCTGGCCCTACGTGCAGCCCACCGTGCCTGTTATCAGCACTGCACTCTACCAAGTGAGCCACGGGCAGGCCCAACGAGCTCTTTGTTTTTCCCCCTTTTTTTTGTCTTTTTTTGTGACCGGCAATGGATCGCAACCCTCAGTGTTGCGCCTGTACCGGACCAGGACCGGCAACGGGATCGCAACCCTCGGTGTTGCGCCCGCAGCTCGCTCAGCCAGTGAGCGGGAACCGGTCTGTATGTGGGATCCGAACCCTCGGCGGGAGCTACAGTGCGCCACCCGGCCGGCCCCCGCCATGCCTGTTAACCATGTCAGGAAGAGGACCCCAGCAGCAGCCCACCCCTCTCCCTGCACAGGTTTATTCCTATCCAGTGCTATTTCCAGTGCATTCTGTTTACTGCCGGATCAAGCTGGGGTGAGATGTGTGGGCGACAGTTCCCCCAACGCCTAGATTGTTTGTAATCTCTGCACCTCTTTAAGCCTCCCCGCCCCCCCCTGCCCCCCCCTTCTCCTTCAACTCCTGTTCTCTCTGGCTTCTCCATCTCTCCCCTCAGCCTCTTCCCTCTCTTCTGTTCACATTACCACCTACTCACTTTCATGTCCTGACCCCTCTTTGCTTCCATTTCTCTTACTTCAGGATCTGCCGAGGTGCTCCTTCCCAGGGTGGGCGGGTGCCCACGCGCCCACGTGAGCTGCTGACTCCGTCGCTTGCTTTTCCTGGGAGAGGCCGCCTCCTCTATTTCCTCTCCCAGATTCCTCCTTGGAGAGCTGAGGGGTGAGAGAGGTAATAGACACCCAGGGAAGCCTTCCCGCAGGCAAACCCGATGCAGGAAAACCTGCCTTTATCAAACCAGTGGTTAGTGGGTGGGTCTTCTTGGTTTGCCTCAAGGATCCCCTAAGAATATTTTTTCTTTTATTGGATGTGCATCTAAAACAGATTTCAAGCTTACCTATGGCAGCTAGAGACCCTACTGTTAGCAAACAAGGAAAAGTAGCCATCAGCTTCTTTACTCCCCACGGTGCTGGGCAGAGTGGAATGCAGGCTAGGAAACACTTTTACTAATGATGATGACAAAAAGCCCCCCAGGACCCAAGGAAGCTGCCCGGAAGTTTTCCAAACAGGCTGGCTGCCACAACTCTGCGGTGGAAAACAACCAGCAAGCAGAGGAGCGAGCTGTGCTGACGTGCCTGCTTTAAGGATGCTTCTGGACAAGTCAGGAGCTCACAGTTTGCTCCCACTAGCTCATTAGTGTCTGCTGAGCTGTACTCTGAAGACTCGCGGCTCGTGGTCCCCTCAGTGAGGCCGCTGAGAAGCAGCAGCCGTGGCTGCCTCCCAACGGCCCCGACTGTAATCTGCTCAGGATGCCCACACCAGATCTCAGCTGCAGGAAGCAGAGCCAGGCTCAGGCAACCCCGAGAGCCGCCCAGGAGCTGGTGACTCAGCACGGGACGTGGGGGTGAGACTTGGGGTGTGAGGGGCCAGTCCTGGTAACAACGGAGTCCAGGGGCTTTTGTGCAGAAGGCAGGAAGCTGAGTCTTGAGAACAAGCCCAGCAGCAGAACAGCAATCTAATGAATTCATAGTAATTCCTCTTGTGTCACTGAATCCTCCCTGTGGGTTTAGAAAGACAGATCCCCTACTTCATGTTTCCTAAAATGCAGCCTGAACCAAGGTCTAAATTCCACAGCCAAGTGACCCCTCTTTTCCTTTCCTGCTACCCACCCACACCCCAATCCCAGACCCAAGAAATTATACAGAAGCATCCAGAATGATGTGGGTGGAGATTTTCCTTTATTCATTTTTATTGAGGAAGGGCAAGAAAATGATGCCAACACATCAGGGACTAGAATGCCCCCTGCGCATGCAGAACACATGTACGCTCACTCCGGATTAGCGACTGATGAGCAAACGTGCCCCATGAAGAGAATGTCCCACAGCTGCAAAAGCCCCCTTCCCCCATTTTTGTTAGTTTCAAAACCCCCACCCGCAACCACTTCGGGTCACCTTGTCATTCTCGGTAAGCAGATCTCCTAGCAAATTGGGCTTTTACTTCTGTCGGCTCAGAGCCCCACCCCCAAAATAAACATGCATCCCCTAGAGATACAGGGAAGTCAACACAGGACGCTGGAACACGCAGAGACGGCATGCTTCGTTTTTCATCTGCCAGCTTGGGAGAGAGGCTGCTTTCCATCCTATCAGTGAGAGACGGGAGCGTTCAGCCCGCACCACCTTTCCCATCTCCCCAGGGCCCTGTGCAACACAGCCCCGGGTGTCCCCGGCCCTGCCCGATTGTAAATAAGCCCAGCCAGGAGCCGTCCACCTCTTCCCATGGGAAAAAGATATTTAGGAGCTGACTGATATAGAGCTCAACTGAACATTCAAACCCAAATTTTCTTTTCTCTCAGTTTCTGTTCCACCCAAAGGTCTCATCCTGCTCCCCTAAGGGGATGTCTGATGTCTGAGCCCCCAAACCTGGCTCCAAGCCTCCCCACTAACTTGTGGGCCACATTTATGTTGAATGTATTTAGCTGCAACAACCCCTCGCCACCCAGCCTCCCTGCGTTCTCCCAGGGTGGTCTTGGGTTTTTCTTAGCACCTCTCCCCATGGTTTGTGGTGGTGTCCTGACTTAAAGGTGTCCAGGGCAGCTGGGAAAATGTCAGGTGCCTTTGCTCTCTGTCCTCTCCTCATGAGCCGTCTGGGCGTGGCTGACGGTGCGGAGCTGCCCCTGGGCCACTGGCTTCACTGACAGGACCAAGCGCTTGCGGAAGGTCTCGCAGAGCACGATGTACACAAAGGGGTTGAGGCAGCTGTTGGCGTAGCCCAAGCTGATGGCCGCGTTGTACAGGTAAACGAAGGTGAGGGTCGGGCGGCTGAGGGACAACTGGGTTAGTTGCAGCACATAGTAGGGCGCCCAGCACACAAAGAAGACCAGGCAGATGGCGATGGCTGTGCGGGTCACCCTCTTTGTCCGCAGCCGGATGCTGCGTTGAGAAGCGGGGGCCACCGAGGTCGTCATGCGCTGTAGGATCCTCACATACGCGGCTGTGATGACCACAAAGGGCAGGGCAAAGGCCAGGAAAAATTGGTACAGAGTGAACCAGTAGAGGTCGGTGTCTGGGTTGGGCAGGCGGATGCCACAGCCCACTGCACCCCCTGGGAAGGGGATGAGCCTGGCATAGAGCCACACGGGGGTGATGCTGATGAAGGACAGGGCCCACAGGAGGCAGATCACCAGTGTGGCCACAGAGGGCTTCCTGAATTTGGTAGAAGAGATGGGGTGGACGGTGGCCAGGTAGCGGTCAATGGCCATGGCAGTCAGGATGTAGGTACTGGTGAACTGACTGTTGGCATCCATGGCTGTGATGAGGGTGCACATGGTCTCCCCAAAGTGCCAGACACCATTGCCCATGAGCTGGTGGATCATGAAGGGCATGCCCAGGAGGAAGAGGAGGTCCACCACTGAGAGGTTGATGATGAAGATGTCGGGGACGTTGCTGCACCAGTGCAGCTTGGACTTCTTCACGACCGCAAAGATGACCGTGGAGTTCCCGACAATGCCCAGGAGGCAGATGGTGCCGAACACTGAAGGCATGATGATGTTGATGTAGGAGACACTCCCTGTGCGAGGAGGTGACCCTGGGGACAGAAAGAACAAGTGTCGACCATCTGACATGGCCTTTGCCCTAAGGGCTGACATCCTGCTGTCATGCCTAGCTTCCAGTGACAGGCTAGCTTACCCTTCACCCTCCCTGTACTTCAGCTCAAGGCCCACTATTCATCTGGAATCACCTGCCATTCTCTCTCCCACACTGTAGCTAGTCCTGTCCCCTTACCCTCCTCCACTCGTTTCCCAGAGAATCCTACCAGTTTCTCTGCAGCCACCTGTTAGGTGAGACTCAAACCTTTGCCTCCTGCACTTCCTCTGAAGGCACAGAGTTGAGAACCGTGGCTGTCTGCAGAGAATTACTCGGTGCACTCCCTGGGCTTCACCAGGAAACCTCAAAATAGCCAGAAGAACAGGAAAGTGTGTGCGTGCATGTGCAGTTTCCATCTCCTATTTGCAGCTCTGATCATTTCATTTTAGAGATCGTGGGTTGGAAGCTGTGTCCTGATTCCTGGGCATCTGGATGACTGGGCGGGTGACTGTCTTGTAGAGGCTTCTGCTGACCGTGCCCTGGTCAGGCCTGCAGCCCTCCCCGCGCTAGACTTCCTATCAGGGATTTCCTTGGTCGCACCTGCTGTCCCTGAGCTCCTTGGGTTGGGCAGACCCTGAAGCTGTGTGTTGCAGCCCAGCAGCCTGAACATTTTCTCCACACAAACCTTTCCTCTTTTCCTTCCTTCTCTTCTCCTTCAAATCTAGAATTCCAGGGCATCGCAGCTTTGGAAATGTCAGAAAGCTTAATTCACCAGAAAAGTTAATCCCCTCACGGCTCTGTGAAGTCCTCCCTCCTGCGGCCTCTCCTAGGAGTCAGTAGCGATGTGTCAGACCCCACGCCCAGAGTGCAAGTAAAAAGCCAAGGGTAACAGTGACTCTCCAGCTGTCCCCCCACACCGCCCCCCCAGCCCCTCTTGCTTACTCTTCCAGCCTGAAATTTTTTCTGCAAAGTGTATCTGGAACTCAGCAGCGAGCCCTCCCCGGCCTCCCTCATGACTGGCCACCATCCCCGGTCACCGTGGACTGTGTCTTTGCTCTTTTCTCGGTTCCTGGCCCTCAGCACCTGCCCACCCTGCCCCCTTCTCCCCATCCCCTCCAGGCAGAGTAGACAGAGCTACTGATCTCCTCCCAAGAACTGTAATAAAGTTTCCCAAGCAGTTTGGCCCTGGGGCAAAGGCCTCCCATTTCCCACCCCAGCCTAGGGTGGGGAGGGCTGCCCTCCCACTGACTCACCGCCCGAAGTGAGGTTCTCCGGGCCATCAGAGGTGTTGCTGGCATTGGGGCTGGGGGGCAACAGCGAGGCTTCCAGGTCCATCCAGCTGGTGCTGGTCGCCTGCTCCCCCGAGTTGAGCTCCCGTGTACCCACGCAGGCTGCGGCAGCCTCCAGCGCCCGCCGCCTTGTCCCGGAGCGGGAGCCCCGCAGTCTGGAAGGGGGTCCTCCTCGGCAGCCTGGCTGTCTCTGCCGCCTCCAAACCCAACTGTTCTCCCCACTCCTCCTTCCGGGCTCCCACTGACATCACCTAGACACATTAACATTCGGAGGCAGATGCACATTAACCTCTTCAGTCCCAGGCTGAGGCTCCCACTTCTGACTGCCTGCAGAGCCCGGGGGCCCTTGGGGAAGCAGGGAGGGGCTGGGCTCCAGCAGCCCCATCAGGGAGGGGACTTCCTTTCCACTGGCACTTGGAGCTGTCTCGTGCACTCACAGGGCTGCTGCTTGCTTTGCAGAGAGCACCGAGGTCTCTGCAAAGGCAAAAGGGTAAAGCAAATGAGCTGTCTCCCTTTGGAGGACAGAACAAGGCTAGCCTATTCCCTAACCCCAGGTTTGGGTGGCTGGGCCACGTGGCAGGGGCCAGGGGGAGTTTTCACAGAGCTTGGGATTCAGAGGCTTGGACTGCAGCGTGCCTGCCTCCCACGCACACTGGAGGCCACCCTCAGCCTCTTCCCTGTGCCCTGATGGATTCCAACCACCTCGCTGGCTAGGATGCCAGCATTCCTGGCATACAGAGGTGACTCAGGTCACCTCAGGGCCCAGAAGGGGACAAACTCCCATCCTCAGGGGATCAACCTAGACCAGGCTTACAGAGGTTTTATTTTTATAAATGCTCTGAGGTCCATGAGGCTTTACCTGGGACTCTTTGAGACAAATATCGGAGCATGAGCCCCAAAAGAGATCATCAGTGAGGAACAGCTTCAGAGGCAAATGCACTGAATGAACTCTCTGCAGAGGTGTCCTGCTGCCCGCCTCCAGGGCTCTTACAGTGAACAGCTGCCACCGCACTCATGGCCAGACTCAGGAGCTGGAGGCTCCAGGGTTCACAGCCTGATTTCTACATACTTCTTCTGTCTCACTTACTTGTTTCATTCAACAAATATTTGTTGAGTACTTACTACTTGCCAAGCACTGTTCTAGGTTCTGCAGTGAAAAAAACAATAAAGTTCTTGTCCTTGCATGGGCCGGCCCTGTGGCTCACTCAGGAGAGTATGGTGCTGGTAGCACCGAGGCCGCATGTTCGGATCCTATGTAGGGATGGCCGGTGCGCTCACTGGCTGAGCGTGGTGCAGACCACACCATGCCGAGGGTTGCAATCCCTGTACCAATCAAAGAAAAAAAAGTTCTTGTCCTCGTGAAGATTACATTCCAGTTGGGGGGAGGGGGACAAAAAATATGCCCCCCAAAAAGCAATTTGGCACGGTCCACGCCATGGCAGGATCCTAAAGGAGTCAGCTTGGGCTGCCCTCTCCAAGTTGGCAGAACCGCTGGAGGGAGGGCTGTTGGCAAGGGTGCAGCTGTGAGCACTTGCTACAACCGTAGGGATCTCTGCCTTGGCATAGTGGTACTGTTTTACTTTCTCTCTTTTGATGTTTTGGTTAGCATGGCAGTTCTCTGAATTCCCAAAAGATTATAAAAATAACACAAATGATTATGCAGTCATTGAACTAAACATTCCCACAGAGGATCCAAGTAAATTGGACAATTTATTTATTTATTTATTTGTTTATTTTTTTTTTTATAAAGATGACCGGTAAGGGGATCTTAACCCTTAACTTGGTGTTGTCAGCACCACGCTCAGCCAGTGAGCGAACCGGCCATCCCTATATAGGATCCGAACTTGCGGCCTCGGTGC